>NW_009598513.1:0-24245 GCF_000690535.1 Cariama cristata | reverse complement strand
AGGACAAGGGAAGTGATCATCCCTTTGTATTCTTCGCTGGTGAGGTCGCACCTCAAATACTGTGTTCAGTTTTGGGCCCCTCACTACAAGAAGGACATTGAGCTGCTGGAGCGTGTTCAGAGAAGGGCAACGAAGCTGGTGAAGGGCCTGGAGAAAAAGCCTTATGAGGAGCGGCTGAGGGAGCTGGGGTTGTTTAGTCTGGAGAAGAGCAGGTTGAGGGGAGACCTGATCACCCTCTACAACTACCTGAAAGGAGGTTGTAGCGAGTCAGGGGTTGGTCTCTTCTCCCCGGTAGCCAGCAACAGGACGAGAGAAAACGGTCTCAAGTTGCACCAGGGGAGGTTGAGGCTCGACATTAGAAAGAACTTCTTCACTGTGAGAGTTGTTAGGCATTGGAATGGGCTCTCCAGGGAGGTGGTGGAGTCATCGTCCCTGGAGGTGTTCAAAAAAACATTTAGATGTGGTGCTTCAAGACATGGTCTAGTGGGCATGGTGGCATCAGGTATACGGTTGGACTTGATGATTTTTGAGGTCTCTTCCAATCATAATGATTCTATGATTCTATGACCTAAGGAAGAAATGTTTTACAATGAGGGTGGTGAGACACTGGAATAGGTTGCCCAGAGAATTTGTGGATACCCCACAGCTGTAAGTGCTCAAGGTCAGGTTGGATGGGGCTTTGAGCAAGCTGATCTAGTGAAAGATGACCCTGATCATGGCAGGAGGATTGGAATAAGATGATCTTTGATGGTCCCTTTCAATTCAAACCATTCTATGATTCTATGGTCCTATGACTTTCTGTTTTGACATACATCTTCCATTTCACCGCTGCTGAAGGTCTTCAGTTGGTTTCAATTGTCTTCAGTAAGTCTACTTTTCACATTCTTCTCTGAACTCCACAGTTACTTCTGTGACTCTTCATCACTGCAACTATACTCAATCTTTCTCTACAATCACAATGCTAGGGATGATGAAGATAAAAAAAAAAAACAAATACTTTTTTTCCCTAGAAGCAAATTTCCCTTGCTTACACACTAAACCCAGGAATCTTCATTGAATGCCAAGAACTCCAGTCAGGGAGTACTACTGCAAAAAGAATCTGACTTGGTAGTTACATGTTCTGAGTTTGGACTATCCAATCTGACCAGAAACTTTTCAGCATTTGAGTATTTCTTTTTTTTTATGAAAAAGATTTTCTATTAAGAAAATTATTACATTCCACAAACTTGGGTTAGGCCCTAGCAATTTATTTAATGAATAATATCTGGCTCTCTTGACCTTGGCTGAATTCATTAACCTCCATCAGGCAAGAATCCAGCTTTGCCATTCGAATTATACAACAAAATCAAAAACTGTATTATATTTAAAGTGATGTGAAACTGGTATGTGTTGTGTCACTACATATTAGCTCGAACACTTCATTATATGCTATTCTGAACATTAGTGTCCATTGGAAACACATTTTTTGTAGTGTAAATAAATTTGAAATGTGAGATATTTGTTCTCATTTTAAAACATATTATGTCAATCTGGTAAGACAGCGTTATGTTGTTTGATCTTCTGCTACCTCTGTTTCCATACGTCAAGCATCAGTACTTCATAGTTAGAAACTATCTAAAGTTGAGTATAAGGTGTAAAATATATATTTTACTTTCAGGCAGAGTTTGTGCAAACAGCACAGGAAAACTTTTCTGGAAATTACTGTGGCTAAGGTATTATACTTGCAGATTCACAAGTGAAGAAATCTGTGTTAGAGTAAGACACGATGGAGTCCAAGAAGACTTCTCATTTACAGATACCCTTGAACTGTGGCTACATGTTCTGGACTGTTCTTTCTCAATTAGACTTGATGCAGCAGTCTCAGAAAAATCAGTAACCTTTCACGTGACTATTTGAAAACTACCTGTGACTTTCACCTCCTCATTTTGTTCCCTCATATCCAAGCCTTCCAATTCCTGCTAATTCTCATTCTGCTCACTACAGGGGGGTTGGACTAGATGACCTCTCAAGGTCCCTTCCAACCCAAATGATTCTATGATTCTATGATTCTCCATCCTAGGAGTTTTTTACAGTTGTCTATTTGTTATTGCAAATAACTTCTGAAAAACAGTTACATAATTTTTGAGTAGTGGTCAACATCTCAAGTACTGAAACAATCATGTTTTGTCCCCTGACTTTTTCTTTTCCTTCCTAGATTAACTAAAACACTACAATTACAGCAATCTTTCTGCTTCTTTAGTTCAGCAAAGTGAACTCTAAGTCACTCCTGTTTTGTTTTAGGTTTTTTTGGTCATTGTATTACTTTCTTTACAAATATAAGTTCTTTGCCTGTTTTTCTTATTTTTTTTAACATTCTCTTCCTATGTGTTTGCTCTTAAATGAACATACTTCATTATCCATTATGTTCTAGGCACTTTCTTCACTTTGCTTTAGCTTTTGTCACATGCTGTTGCAACAAAGGAAATAACAGGATTTGGAAAGAATTCCTCAAATCACTAAGAGGTAAGAGAGAGTCAGAAATGACCCTTAGGTTGCAAAATTAATATGTCAGATTTGCCTGGCATTCTCTTTACAGATATACCTACCAAAATGGCACATTTCAGAGGGGAAGATGAACAAAGTGGTGGGGTTTGGGTTTTCTCTCTCTCTTTTTTTTTTTCTTTTTCTTTTTCATTTAAGGCAGTGACAGGCAATATCAGAGAAAGAGATACTATGAATAATAAATGATGATGACAATAATACAGATAGAGAATCTTTTTGAGATTATTCCTGCGTATCAACTTTGCTGTACATTACTTAATATTTTACTGGTCTTTTCCCATGTTCAAGATCTAGCTGAAGTGTGTCTAGTGCCTTTACGTGACAGTAGAGTGTACTACTACTCATGTCTTTAAATTTACAAAGAATCCATGCCGTGATACTCCTTGAAACCCTTGGGGAAAATATTTTTATTTCCCCTTGGATTTTGCAGATGCCTCCTCAGATGCCACAGTTTGCTAGAGAACTGGATTTGTGCATAGGGAAAACAATCATACATTTTCCATTAAAAAATGGATTTGTGTCCATAAGGGAACGAGATTGGAAAAGAAAACAAGGCAAGCAAGAACTCAGCCTAAACACAGCTTCAAAGCTCTAAACTGGTTATACTCCCCTGACTTCTTTCAGCAAACACAAATATGAAAACAGTCTTTTCTACTCTGTCCTACCAATGCAGATTAATATAAAAGGATGTGAAATTATGCGCACCACATTAGATTGAAACATAAATGTTAACTTCATTCTGATACATTCTAAACCAATTAGAGTTTTCCCAAGACATATTATTAAAACTGCTTGAGGTACATAAACAGTTCAAGGGAATTACTAGTTCATGTGAAATCATGTGAGACATTTATTTTACTGAAAGATTTTACAAAATATCTGTAGGGATTCATACATAGGTGCTGACCAGTGGATAAAAATACTAATTGAAAAAACAAGAACAGGTTCTCAGATGCTTATTAGCCGGAAGTTTCATTTTATGCAGGATTCAACTAAGGTGACCTTTTCATAGGAACCAGAGCAGAAATAGCTGTCATGAGTGCTATGTATTCTCTAGTCACTTTCAGACATTGTCTAAGAAGCCCTCACAAATATTTATTATAAAGCTTTCTCCTTTAATTGATCTTACTATTAAAAATGTATAGAACCCCACTGACTGCAGGAAGAAAATAATTGAAATTACCTTTGCTATTGTTTGTAAGCCAATGCAGTGTGAAAAAAAGCATTTTGCTGTTAAACTATATTCTAATGAAAATTAAACAAGGAGGACCTATATAATGACATTACATTTTACAATATTAAAAAGGTACTTGCTTAATTAAGGCAAATTTTTTTTTCATTTATGTACCTCAGTGGTGTGATGACTCATTAAATACTGAACAAGGTAGTTTGTTTGAAAAAAGCACTATTTTTAAAGCTGAGGATTGAATTCTACCTGGGGCTGAGAGCTTCCTTGTACAAATCCAGATCTTATCAGAAGATGTATAAAGAAGGTTCAGCCTAGGAGTTTGTCAAGTCAATATTACAGGGAAGTGATATAATTTCTAGTGCTAGAGTAAACTAGTAGAAAATTACCAACCTAGTGAACAACAAAGACAATGAAAACATTACACCTAGGTTCTCTGGACAACTAATGCTTGCAACGCTGCAAGCTCCAGGGAAGCCTTGCATAGTCATGGGCTGATTTAGAGCTACTGCATAGCCCATGCTAAGAACAAGGAAGAGAAAGCATTTAGATGAATCTGGAAAACCAGAGAGACAGTAAAAAAAAAGTTAACCTCAGGAACATGCCTGGCTTATAACATGTAAAGCAAGCTTTGACACTATAAAGCTGGCTTATGTGAATACATTAATGATGGAGAAAGTAATAAATGACTGCCAGCATGATGTATGAAACTGGAACTGTTTGTGCCATGGAAGACACAACACACAAATTTGGCACAAAAAAAAACCAGAACAAAAAGAGGTTGAATGAAAACTCTAACATCTTACTGCCCACAAATTGTTCATGGAAAAACGAGGTTTCTCTCTAAAACTACTACGCAATTAGCAAGTTCAAAGGAATTTTTTTAGACTCCTGAAGCTTTAGATTGCAACTATATTGTAGAGTAGGAACCTGCTGCTCCTACTGCAGGACAGTAAATATCTGATAATAAAGGGGGACTTCAAAGACATCAGGAACATATGAAAAAAAATTTGCTTTTCCTTGTACAAGACAAATTGGAAGGTATTTTTCCATTCCTTTGGAAAGATAGAAATTTTACTCTTGATTATTATAGCCTTACAATGAGTACTACTCCATGACTATGATTAGCAGTGATAATGTAATGAAAACAATAGCCATAAAAACTGTTTTTTCTACAGGTAGCACTAGGATGTTCCTTTTCCCAGTGTTGTGAAACAGTGAATTTACACATATGGGGTTAGCTAGGATAATTTTTTCTATCATCACATTTGGAACTTCTGTCTATGGATACAACAGCATTCTCTACAATTTCATTCTGCTTTATACTCAAATATAGTTGTGTGTTTTGTGCTTTCCCACACTGCAATATCAGAATATAGACCTTAGAAACAAAGTCTTAGAGAAATGAGTTTTGCGTGGAAGGCAAGGATCTTATATGACTTCCCATATGACAGAACCCAAACAAAACCTCTTTATCTCTCACAGTGAAATGTCAATGAAGATGATGAGGGGACTGGAGCATCTCCCTTATGAGGAAGGACTGAGACAACTAAATCTATTCAGCCTGGAGAAGACTGAGAGGAGATCTCATGAATAGTTGTAAATATTTTAAGGATGGATTTCAAGAGGATTGAGCCAGACTGTTTTCAGTGGTGCCCAGTGACAGGTTAAGGGGCAATGGGCACAAACTGAAACTCAGGAATTTCTATCTGAACATGAGGAAAAACTTCTTCACTTTGAGGGTGACAGAGCACTGGAATGAGCTGCCCAGAGATGGTGTGGAGTCTGCTCCTCTGGAGATTTTCAAAACCCACCTGGCCATGTTCCTGTGCAACTTGCTGTAGGTGGACCTGCTTTGGTAAGAGGGTTGGACTAGGTGATCTCCAGAGGTGCCTCTGAACCCTGACAAGTCTGTGATTCTGTTTGTACTAAGCAGAAGAACAGCATAAAATTACTTGTTTCTCAGTAGTGTGTATCAGGATTTTTTATTGACTTTTGAACTACTTTGTCTGGATTGCCATTGGTATCTCTACTAGTTTATTTAGAGAAAATCTATTTAGAGAAAGTTGAAGAATCTTTGCACTTCACTGTAATGTACTCCTTATGTCTGCAATCTATGAACTAGGTTGCATTAGTTTGTATTTGTATTCATACAAGTTCATTTGGTACAAATTAGAAAACTCTCCTTATTGTCTTATGGTTATAAGACTGTAGATTCAGAAAAGCAGCACTAACATGTAGTTAGGAATATATTGTCCATTATTTATTACTATTTTTATAGAAACGATGCTATTACAACCACTGTGTTTGTTCATCAGACAATGATGATGAGAATATGTTATCGGTTTGTTGGGGTTTTTTTTAATCAAAGGTAAATAGGAAAATACTCAAGATAAATACCCTCAAAATCTCTACCTTTCAATATATTCACATTATCCAGTGGTTCTGAGCTGAGGCAATGTATTTCTTTCTTAAGGAACATAATTTTATCCTGTACTTATCTTCATTTTCTGAAAATAAGACTACTGTTAAACAGAGCAATGAAGAATAACCACATAGTACACTATATAGTAGCTTTCAAAATACAGTTCTGTTGAAATTAGAACAATCCATTGTGATATGAAACATTGGTTAATATGGAAAAGTAGAGCCCGTCTCCTTTGAATACATCCTGGAATTCTATAGTCTTATTTTTTGTCTTTTCTTTTGCAGCTCTCTCTCACAACTGTTTTTCGAGAAAAACAAGCCCATTTGTAGATCTCAGACTTCAGAAGAACTTTGTTCCATATTATTTTCACATTTTTCAAGTTAAAAAGGTGAAATTTAAAGTGTTGAACATCAAGTCGTACAAGTCAAAAAAGAAGTGGTCTTTAGAACAAGAAAGAATCTTTTAATAACTGTCACAGAATGGCAGTTCAGAAGTGTGACTCTCGCTTCCTAGTCACTTGGTGCTTTCTTCCCATGTTTTATGTCATACCTCGGTTAAAGGAAAAGAAAATAATGACTTTGTAAACTGATTCTTTTTGCAAGGAAGAAGGAGAAGTCAGTCTCTTCCAATGACAATATATACAGCTCTCATCGTCTCTGTAGAATTCTTCATCTGTGAAATGCCTTACCAAAAATCTAGGTTACAAAACAGTTGTGCACACTCTTACTCAGGCTGAGTTCCTGAGGATATGCATATGTTACAGGGACAGTTTTCCTGAGATGATGATCATGTCTCTTCCTAATTTTTGTTAGTGAACAAGGGGAGAAGTGTTCTTTTTTGTTGGTTCTTTGACTTTTGCCCACATAGTTCTAACATTTGCAGAGCATTTACAATCTGAAACTGAAGACTGCTACTTACCTAGCTGTTTGATAGAGACTATGAAGTAGAATACCAAGCAGGTACTTGTCTGTATCTTTGAAAAGAAATTGTAAAATAAAATGGTATGGAAATACTGGAGCAAAATAGGCACAAAACCACATGCTAAGAACTGTGCAGATCCATGTAGAGGACATAAATACCTTTTTACAGCTAAGCATATGCCATTCTCTTAGACATTCAGGCTCTCACTCTTGAAAGATATTCAAGGTGGTTTAATTGTCATTAACTAGCCAGAAAATTTTCCATAGTAAATTATCAGCTGGAAAGGTAAATATATTTGCACAAGTAGATTTTTAGCCACATAAAATTCAAATACTAACATTAAGTAAGTGCAACAAAAATTATGCATTTACATTGAAAACATCTCTTGTTTCCAAGATATTTTTGAATACTCACAGTTTAGATCTAGTAATACTTCTTTAAATAAAGAATTAAAGAACTTTTTTATAAAAGGGTTTGTTAAAAAGAACTGAAAGAAACAAGATTGTTACTTACAATATTGAGTGGTAATATACACGGGACTGCCTCTCTGGGTTGTTTCTGTCTATTTCCTGCCCATGCTGCCAAAGAGCTCTTTCTGAAGAGTTATAGTAATGGCTAAAACCGCGATGGTAGCAGCTCATGGGATTTAAATCAATCTGTCCCTGTCTGAGTCGTTCTGTCCCACTCCTATCTGAATATCCTCTCTGCTGTTTCTTTGGAGAGTACTAACTGAGTAGCCATTACTCATTATTCCTCTTCCAGACTCTTACTTTTATCCATATTTTACAAGTAATATGCTATCATTTCGATCCTTTTCCATTTCATATGATATATTCCTTTCAGATATTGAATGATTGCTTGCATCGAACTCTCGAAGAATACCTCAGGAGAGTGACTTAGTACCCATATCACTTGTGAAATGTTATGCATAACTGTAATAAAACTAAAAGCAAAAGAGAAAAAGAAATTAAAATAAAAATCTAAACAAACAAACAAAAAAACAACATAACGGGCCAGATTCTCAGTCATTATAAAACAGCACAATTTCCCTACCAAAAGGCAGATACCTATTCATCAGCTGCAAATCCAGTTCCTCACCATAATAAAATCAACTGAGGTAAATGAACAAGTATAGTCTTTTAGAAGGCCTTTTGTTTGAAATGGTTGAATTAGTAGGATTTCTGTTCAGTTCTTGATACTTTCCACCAGGGAACTCTCATAAGCTGTAAAACTGTGACATCATTCTGTGTTCACATATCAGCTTTCATATTTATGAGAATATGTTCCTCCAAAGAAACACTCCTGAATACTAACAAATGCACTGTATTGAAGCGCTTGAGTCTTTCCAGTCAGCTTTATTGACACATGCCTCCACAACATTTCAGTATCACAGAACTACAAAGTGGCTGAAGCTGATCAGCAGCTCTGGAGGTTATATAGTACCACTTCTGTTTGGAGCTAGGTTGCTCAGGACTATCTTCAGGCAGCTTTAAATATGTCTAAAGAATGGAGACTACAACTTCTCAGGGCAACCTGTGCTAGACTTTGACCATCCTCACTACCAAAAAAAAAAAATAATTTTTTTTTTGTTTTATTAAAACAGAATTTTCTGCATCTCAGTTTGTGCCTGTTGGCTTTGATCTTGTCATTGGACATGACCAAAAAGTGTCAGGTTCTGTTCTCTTTACTTCCTCCCCATGAGGTGTTTATACATATGGAAAAGATCCACCTGAGTCTTCTTTTCTGCAGGTTGAACAGTCCCAGCACTCTCAGGCTCTCTTCATGTAAGTGATGCTCAAGTCCATGAATCATCTTGGCCCTTCACTGGACTCTTTCCAGTATGTACATGTTTCTCCTGTACTGAAGAGCCCAGAACTGGACACAGTACTCTAAAAAGTGGCTTCACCCATGCCGAGTAGAGGGTAAGGTTCTCCTCCTTCTACTTGCTGGTTCCTCCTAATGCAGTTCAGGGAAATATTAGCCCTCTTTGCCACAAGGGCACATCGGTGACTTTTGTACAACTTCGTGTTCACCAGGACCCTCAAGTCCTTTTCTGCAAAGCTGCTTTCTGGCTGGTTTGCCCACAGCCTGTACTGGTGTGTGTGGGTTATTCCTCCCCAGGTATAAGACTTTGCACTTACCTTTGTTGAACTGCTTGAGGTTCCTGTCAGCGTACACATCTCGTGCATGAACCCCTCCTCCCTGTTTTCTATAACTTGCAAATTTGCTGAGAGTACACTCTGCCCCATCATCCAGATCACTAATGAAGATGTTAAACATCATTAGACCTAGTATTGACCTCAGAGATATACAAGTAGTAACAGTGACCAGCCTCCAGCTAGAGTGATCACAAATGCCTCTGATCACAGTACTTTGAACCCAGCTGTTTAGCAGCTTTTCAAACCAACTGACTGTCCACTTCACTAGCTATATTTCTTTGGTTTATCTATGAGGATATTATAGGAGATAGTGTTGAAAGTCATGCTAAAGTCGAGATAAACAACATGCACTGCTCTGATTTCGTGCATCATACTAGTCACCTCATCATGGAAGGCTGTCAGGTTGGTCAGGAATGATTTTGCCTTCATGAATCCATGCTGACCACTCCTAACCACCTTCCTGTTCTCACTGTGTTTGGGAATGATTACCAGGCTTATTTGCTCCATGACCTTCCTAGGGATCAAAGGGAGACTGACTGGCTTCTAGTTTTCCAGAGCCTCCTTCCTGGCCTTCTTGGAGACGGGTGTGACTTTTGCTTTCTTCCAGTCCTCAGGAACATCACCTCATCATCATGACCTTTCAAAGATAACCAGGAGTGACTTTGCAATGACATCACCCAGCTCCCTCAGCACTTGTGGGTGCATCCCATCAGTTCCCAAGGACTTCTGTACACCCAGTTTACATAGATGTTCCCTAATCTGATCTTCCTCCACCAAAGTAAGTCTTTCGTGCTCCAGGCTTGCCTACAGGTCTCAGGGACTCAGGGATCAGATCTGAAAGCAGGTCTTACCAGTGCAGACAGAGGTAAAGAAGGCATGGAGTCCATTGGCTTTTCTATGTCGTTTGTCACCAGGGCCCTTCCCCCATCAGCAGCAGGCCCTCATTTCCCTCATCTTCCTTTTGCTTCACATCCCTCACTGGATTCAACCCTACGTGGCTTTTGGCTTGCCCCATCTTTGCATGCTTGGACAGGTGCCTCTGTATTTCCCCTGGATCTCCTCTCCCTGTTTCTACCTCCTCTAGGCCTCTTTTTTTCTGTTTCAGTTTATTCAGGAGTTCCATGTTCATCCATGCAAGCCTCTTCCACTTTTGCTTGACTTCCTACTCATCAGGACGGACTATGCCTGAGCTCGGGGGAGGTAATCCTTGAATATGAACCAGCTCTCCTGGACACCTCCTCTCTTCAGGACTGTATCTCATGGGATTCCTCCGAGGAGGTCTCTGAAGAGGCCAAAGTTTGCTCTCCTGAAGTCCAACGTTGTGACCCTGCTTTTAGGCTTGTTCCCTCCTCAGCATCCTATAATTCACCATGTCAGGGTCATCACAGCCAAGATGAGCCCCAGCCTCTATATCCTCAGCCAGTTCATCCTTGTTTGCGAGTATCAGCTCCAGCAGAGCACCTCCACTCACTGGCTCCTCAAGCACCTGTGTCAGGAAATTGCCATCAAAGCACTCCAGAAACCTCCCACATTTCTTGTGTCCTCCTATGTTGTCTCTCCAACAGGTATCAGGACAGTTCAATGTCCCCCATTAGGACAAGGGCCTGTGAAAGTGGAGCTTTTTCCCACTACTGAGGAAGACCTCATTTTCTTATTCTCTCTTATCAAGATGATCTGTAGCAGACACCCAGCACAATATCACTCACTTCAGTCTGCCAGCTAATCTTGGCCTACAAGCACTCAGCTGGCTCATTGCCCATCTCCAGGCAGTCATCCCTGCCACTCTCTCTCATGAAGAACAAATCCTTCTCCTCACCATCCCAGCTCTTCTTAAAGAGCATATATCCATCCATGAGAACTTCCAACCATGTGAGCTATTCCACCATTTAATAAATAAAAATAACACAAACCTAGACACTGTTATCATTCCATACTGCCTCAGCAGGGCTGTGCTTCATTGTTCATCATACTGTACAAGCTGTACAAGCAAGGTTTCTGTTTATGTTTCAGATGCATTAAGATTCACAAACTGTTTAAAAAATGGATTGTTTCTAATACTGTGTTGTGAAGAACGTGATCACAATCACTGTTTCTGTTCCTTAGGCAGCTGTATCATTTAACAGTTCAATAGTCAGCTTTCACTGATTGTCCTGGTCTTGAGGTGGATCTTACAAATGAACTGCATTTTTACCACATGCAAATCCACATGACTTTTCAGAACTTTGACAATTTGGGAGCATTAAAGCAGTCAAGCCCTTGAGATTTGTTTGTCTGTTTGTTTGTTCGTTTGTTCTTCTCAATCCAATCAGGGAAAACTGGCTTAATATAATTTTAAAAGAAAAAGAATGTGTGTAGACGCTAAGAAAATTATGATTAGTGTCACACTGTGAGGGATCCTGAATGATTTATGATCTGATATTAAAGTCAACAGACATTCAACAGTTTAAACTTCATTTTGCTCTGAGGTTTTGGGTCAACTATACTATAAACCAGCAAATACACCTTAGAGTCCACATTGTCACTAGATGCAAAATCAGCATGTAAAACAAACATTTGAATCAGCAGAGAGGGGTGCCTGTGACAAAATTCATGAGAAAAGATGTTCTTTCAAGAAGAAAAAAAAAGCATGATAGCATGTCTAAGCTTAGAAGAAATATTACTGACTGTTTCACTCACTACGTTAGCAAAACCTCTTGAAATAAAGCTGAAATCAGTGGGACTTTTGCTTTCATTAAGACTATATGAAAGGTGATTACATATAAAATTGGGAACTCTCTGAGTTTACTAGCTTCCCCTGTAAATTATTTCTTTTAGATCTGTGTGCTGGTCATGGCACTTTTGGGAATGGCATAGATCATTGAGGTATGTCCTCAGGAAAGCCAGCGGATTTTATAGTTATTCATGTCTTTCTGTAACCATCAATTATTCAGAAATGTTCAGACTGGCTATCAGTAACCTCTCTGGAGGTTTACTCAGTAAACAACTGATGAGCATATTGATGCCAGATAACAAACAAACAAAAAATAAATGTAGGTATTAGTATTATTGTTACAATGTTATTTCACTTTCCTTTAACCCCCGATAATCTAAAACATTCTGAATGAAGATGTAGCCTCCTGTAGATTGAAACAAGCAATTTGCTGCTCTTAAGTCTAACTGCTGCTTTCTAAGCTTTTTGTAATTATGTGTTACTTAGCAGGGAGGCTAGATAAACCGTAACTACAGATTTTCAATCAAACTGAAAGAAAGCAAGCCTATATAACTCATAAGATAAAGTGGTTCAGTCATTAGTGAGTTATACTGCTGCTTTATGAGTGGGATTAAAAAAGAACAAAATATAAATGAAAAACAAGATATCAGTCACTCCCACTGGAAATCATAACAACAGTTAATAATATACATATTGCATTTTAATTGAGCTATGAGCTATGGAAATTTTGTAACTGAACTTAAAATCTTATTTTAGAATTGAGTACATTATCTTACAGGAATGTTATGGGAGGATAGAAGCTTTTTGTTAGCATCAATCCTGATTATATCTGGATTGATTTAAAAATTATTGATGTCTTGCCTGATCTGAAGTAAAATCTTCAGATTGTTGGCGTTGAAAAATTCTAACTTTTATGAACTTTCAACTTTTTAACCTAACATCAAATAGACAAAATATTTTCATCTCAAAATTATCTGTGAAAAATATTTGTATATACATACATGCATATTAGTATATATATGTATATATATGTGTTTGCCTGTATATAAACATAGAATATAGTATGCATAGATGTATTTTACACGGTAAACCTTGTACAGTTACTGGATGTACACTTCTTTGAGCAGTAGCAATTTTTCTGTTTTAAATAAACATTAATAATTCTGACTACCATGATAGTAAAATATAAAATAATATGCATGCTAGTTAGAGTACTTCCCAGACAAATCGGTGCTTGCTATGTTTTGTTTTGCTTATTGAAATTATTTTTGAGCAAGAAGTGTAAGTGTAAGGAAAAAGCGTAAAGAAATACCAATGCAAATTAATGCATTTTTTTCTAATACAGGAGGACTGAAAAGGACATGTGAAGAGGTGTAAAATACCCTTTCCTTCTCTAACTAGATGTTAAATCACATCACAGCTGGATTGGCAGCAGCATAAAACCATAAATTTCTTTGAATGAGTGTGAGAGGAGATGGGAGAAATCTTCAGTTGTCAAGTGTTCCTTACAAACCACAAACCACAAACCACAGTGCTAAGCTACTAGAAAATGCAGTCTCTTGCTGGGCAACCTCTGACTCCACTTCTTAACTCCTCTGGTTAAAGAAGAATAAAATCTGGGAGGGAGCTGGCATGTAATAGGTGGTGGCACTGAGAACCCGGTTAAGTTAAAGGAAGGTTATATCAGAGATATGTCAAGGATTTTAATTTCTGTGGGGAGAGGAAGTACTGGACTGAGTATTGTGCTGTGGTGGCCCTGGGCAGCAATGAGGCACCCAGGTGCAGAGAGCTGCCAATGGGCAGGTAGGACCCTGAGACGCTTTGTGGTGCAGCTGTGAACGCAGAACAGCCCAGACTGAAGACTTTTGCAAGAGTTGTTTAAGGTCAGGTTCCTTTCTTGCTATCAGAATTTCATACAGTTGAAGCAGAGACCATCCCTTGGGAGTGGGCTATGGACTAAGGTGAGGCTGTCTTAAGTCAGGCACATGTCTGTGAGTTGGCAGAATTCAAAGTTACCTTGTCCTTATGTTTTGAAGACGGCAACATGTGGCACGTCCTTTCTAGAAAAGAAGGATAACGGCACACATATATCCCTGTACTCATCTACCATAAGTTTTGCCACCATGCATTATCTTCTTGTATAAATGTTTTGGTCATTGGTACATATCAGTTGATTTATTTTAAAATACCATAAGCAAAGACTCAATATGAATGTGATTGATTTATGTCTATCTGTCAAATATGTTTATATGGAAAAATAATATACTGCCTGTACCCTGACAAGCTGCAGATACAGTATAATACTGAGAAAATACCTACAATAATGCCTGTCACCAAAAAGAAAGAACAAGTGTAAGGCAATAATCATAACTCAAACTTGTGAGATTGTGCTGTAAAGATAAAAGAAATTAAAAGATAAAACAAAAAGATGAAAACTGAGAAGAGAAAGCTCAGTTGAAGGTGATTGAGACTTTCTGAGAACCTCAGTGTGAAAAATCAAAAGCCACATAAAAGCCAGCCTTTGCATATTTTTGTCATAATTAGATACAGGTTAGATAAGCTATAGCCTGAAATCAGCCTGACTTAAAATAACTATATTAAAGAATGATTGTTTCCAAGACATAAAGCTACTAACAGCACATTTTATATCATCTTTTCCTTGTAGTTATTTATGTATTGTTGAAGAAGATCTACAACAACCCTTCTGTTTGAAACCAAGGACTGTTTCATTAGTTCTGGAGCTGGTAGAAGTGGTGAACTTACTGGGAATGAAAAGTCATAGACAGAGTCTGTTTCTCAGCAGAGTTTTTACTGTTTCAGAAATATGGTTCATGTCATTGTCTTCTCTACAACGACAATCTGAACTAAGGTGTCAATTTTCAAGGCAACATCTGTAATGCAGATGTCTATCCACTAGAAGCTAGACTGAAGCCAGCAACTTGTTTTAGGTAAGTTAATTAGAGAAAAATACTTATGACCTTTGCTTGCCCCTGGCTTATACTTGACTTACATTGGTAATCATAACTTGAAAAGATACAGATCTTTTAAAATACAGCCCTATGACTTGTACAGTCAACAATATTTAAGATAATGTTTTACTCTGTTTTGACTTCCACACGAATAAAAAATACACAGTCCAAATTTTTTGCAAAAAGCGTTCCCACTTTTCCAGCCTTTTGCATTCTCCGAGAATGCTAGGAAAAAATACAGCAATAATGGCAGGTTAGCTGGGAAATCCAGGCACTAAACTTGTCATCCTGGAATCCCTTTGCTTTCCTGCTAAGCTCTCGCTTTCTGATGAGAACATCTCCATTTACATTGCTGCATTTTATATATCTATGTATTAATCTCTAAATGATATATTACTGTTGAGAGCCCTCAGTGTTTCATATTAGAAACTGTTTGTCACACACTGTTTAAAATCAAGATATTAGTAGCGTTAGGGGCATTTCATTTCCCAATATCCTAATTGACAGGTTTTGAGGTTTATGAGTGTATATTTTATACATTAAATTGAGCATCCTATTACATGGTATAAATGTTTCATGAAAATAGATATACTCTCTTTAATATATGAAGTACAATATCCTTGGAAAGGAAGAAGGAGAAAATAAAGATTACAGTTTATGATTCATGGATTTTAGTAAGTCCTTGTATATGTTTCTCATTATCACACATCAAATTTTACGATAATGAGGAGTAACAGCTTGATTATGAACTCTGGATTTTGGTTTAAACACATTGAAAGGGATACTAATCACATCTATAATAATCAGTTGCTAAAATGAAATGTCTACATGAGTAAGGCATTTAATATTGCTGTGCAAAAGTTACAGCAGCATATAGTTTTCTAGGTTTAAAGGAATGAAAACACAGTTTTAGTCACATATTTCAGTGCAAGAGGGAGTTTGAGGAACATGGTCAGCTGTCAAGAAAAGGTTGTGTCACTTACGTCACTGCTGAAATAATACATTATCTCTGCCCTATGCTTGTGGCAATTTACAGTAAAAGGCATACAGCTTGGCAAATAATAACTAAACTAGAGATAATTTTCCCAAGCATTTTATGCATAAGCTTGTTCTTGTAATAGAGTAATCAGTGTTCTTGTAGTAAAATGAAGATTGTCTCTAACTGAGAAGCTGGACGTAGTTCCAGATCAATGCCACTAACTTTCTGGAACAACATTAACAGAAATTTGCCTTTACATATGTTGCCCCTTAAGCTAGTTGGAAAATGCTACGTGTTTCTAGGGAAAAAGATAAATAAACAGCTATTTTTCCCCATTAAACTCTCAGTTATTTTTAGTTAACTGAGGCATGAAAAAAGATTAATTCTGAAAATTACAAATTTTTATTAATCTATTTGTTGTCATAGTATTTTGAAAGGAATTTCAGTAATCAGAACAACAGTACAAAGGAGATAATCTGAAAGACTACAGTTGGTTTGGTTTTTTTCTAATTTTATTGAGACAGTAGAAAAGACAAAATATCACTGAACTTATTGACTGTGTTTATCTTAGTATTTACTGTAGCATTATGGGTGTTGACCTATGGAGTAAACAGTCAGCTGCTGAGAATATGATGTCTAACTGACACCCCATGGACCAAGTTCCTGACAATAGCTGGAGTTCCCTGTGTGCACACCCTCCTGGAGCACAATTTCTGGTGTGTTTTCATCCAAACATATTTCAGTCTTGTGCTCCAAGAGCACCCCACAATGCAAACAGTGTATGGTATGTAAGAACAACTGAGTAATATATTTAGAAAATAAAATCTTACACTTCCATGTTACTTTGCAAACTATCATCTAGATGGCCCACATTCTCCCCAGTTCTTGCAATTAAATTTTAACAACTAATCCTCAAGAATAGAAGTATCAAATTACTTTGTTTAATTTTTCTGCATTAAGAAAATAAACTCTAAGTAAAGAGACAAGATTTTATTGTCAGTCAAACTATAGTCTTAGCAGTCTAAGAATTATTTGTCCAGTAATAATACCAAGAGTTATAGTCCATGTTTTCCAACTATACTATCTCAACTATACTTTAAACTCTTGTTTCGGTCCTAATGTCAATGGTATCAGTCTTTTTCAGGAAGAAAATGGGGATGTAGAAGGTAATTTTGATGTATTATTGGAAATGCAAGTTCTCTGTTAGGGGAGCGTGATGCTGATGGTGTGTCTTCTACCTCCTCTTTCTGGGATCACTCTCATATGTTTGAGTGAAACCGGTGCTTTCTTCAGTGGTTCCCAGTTCCATATTACACCCAAATTTACTGTACGAGGTTTTACTTGTGAAGGAGACTTATTGTTTGCTTTCTTTCCTATGTTTAAAGTTGGTTGTACACATAGCCAAAGGTTACTCTCCTTTAATAAACAGTAGTCAACTACCTGTGACTTGTGCTTACAGACCTGGTGTTTCTGCTTGCATTTCCAAGGTCTTTGCTTTCATCTTGTGCTTATAACTTTGGGGTGTCTTTTACCATCCCCTTTATTTCCAATAGCCCTCAATATGTGGTTCCTCAGTGAACAGTTTCAGTGTGAAAAATCTTATGACAATTTTGTTTTACTTTAGTGTAAATTGACAGTTCCTGGATCTTGGACTTGTTTATTACTTGTCTTCCAGATTAATTCTTAGTTATTACGGATGAACACTGGAGAACAGATTTTGCCTTGAGAAAAATTAGCATTGTTTTGTTGAATTAAATTTAGTTCAGAAACTTACTATATATTTGGCAATTACTGTCTGATAGATAAAAAGTCTCAATGCCATCTAAGATTGTCCTATCAGCCTGCACATCTTAAAAAACCCTACCAAAACCAACACAAACCCAAATAATTTAAAAATTATAATCAAAGAAAAAATTAAAAAAAAAAATATATCTAAGCACTTCTTTTTCTTTTTCTTTTTTGTTATGAGACCATAACTACTTCAAAAAATTTGCACTGTACAGAAATTTTGCAGGTCCTTTGAAGAACCAAGGTTTGAGTATTTCTACCTTTTACTTAAAATATAGATGGGAATGGAATTCTCAGACCATTATCAGTCTAAGTATTTAAAGAATTGTTATTCTTTTTGGAAAAACTTTTCTTTGCACATATCGTATGTAGGGCTAACAATTTAGCCTAACTTGCTTCATGTACAGGCAGAAGAAAAGCAAGAAGAATATGCCTCAAAGCCTGTGTTAATAACACACACACACAAACTTTAAAAATGAAAGTGTGACCATGATTTTTCAAGGTGCACTGACTCAAATATCTTTCTACTGATCTATAGTAAAATTCTCCTTAGTCTAACAGGTGATGATCAGATTCTTTAGGTATTATTTCCCTTTTGTTTGTGTATCATTTCTTTCTGCTTGTAACTCACAGTGTGTTACACTCTCTTTACATAATCTTAGCTATCTAAATTTTCCTTAACCTCCATGTAATCTTGCCTAGACAATAATTTCACATTAACTCATGCTAATGTATGCATATGCAGAATTTGAATTTAGAGGGATTTTAAGTGTTATACTAATTACATGGGACTTGGATCCTAAATCATGAACAGTTCACATTCTGTGCTTAGGCTATTTGCATACTGTGTCTATGTAAATGCTGTAGGTTTAGAGCAGCACAGTATAACATAACAAAAGGTTATGATTTTTTTAAAATATGATTATTTCTTTCTTTAAATACAAAACTTAATAATGCATATAATTATTATTCTTGTTTAATCATATGAAGCTATTAATGTAATTTAGTGTTAATAATACGGGCTTAGTAGACTTACATCATTGCCTTAGTCATAGCTCATGCCCCACAAAGATAATTAAGATTGATTTGGTTGTTATTTGCTCACAGTAGTAAGATTCAACCCAGAGTAGGTTAGAAAAGTCCTGTTTTAAATATGACACTAGTCTCAAAGACATGAGTGAAATTTAAACACAGACTTCCTGATAGTCTAGATATTGTAAGACTGTGTATCTAATTTATTCTTTGATTGGTGCATGGGATGTCTGGTAATTAAGAAGGCCCATAAGTCTTGGACATGTGACTGTGATTTAAAGTTCATAATAAAAGTCAACTTGTAAAGTAAATGAGGAAAGGACTTTTCAGGCTGCTGTCTCTTTAATCTGTTCTGCAAAGCTGCAAGCATCAACTGTCATCAGCAACCCCTTTTTGTCCGAACTTTTGGTGTGTCCTCGAGGTCCTCTTACCCTTGTAGTGGCAACTGAAAATAAACACACCTTAACAGCAATGAACTAACAGAAACTCAAGGTATGAAGCTTTCTTAAAAACAAAAACAGCACACAAACAATAAAGAGCTATCAAAATGAAGAAGAAGAAAAAGCAGAAGAAGTAAAAGAAACAGAAGAAGAAGAAGAAAGAGAAGGAGGAGGAGGAGAAAAAGGAGAAAGCAAGCACTTAACAAAAAAAATAAAAATTCTTGTTAAAAGGTTTTAATGAGACAAGGACTTTAGAGTCCTAGAAAGAACCTTAAAGGAAGATCAGCAATGAAGATGTCACCACAGATAATGTTCTACACCTAAAAATTCTTGACTTATCTTCTTGTCCTTATAATAATCTCATGAAAAGTTTGCCCAACCTTTCCCATAGACCTGGAGTGAACAACACTCCAAAACAATTTTCCTAGTATTGAGTACTCCCAGCTCCCATTGACCTCATGGTTCATGGTGAGATGGACTGGGCCACTGATTTTCATATGCCAAAATAATATTACAAAATTATGCACACACTTCACATATTCCCTTTTAAAAAGGGATCCATAAGGCCAAGAGTTTCCATTTATGTTCCAAATATGGAAATCACCATCTGCCGTGTTGATTCATCAGAATCAGCTTCACAACAAATTAATTCTCTGGTGTGCTGTAACAGTATTGTTGAATCCAATGGTAAAATTCACATTTACCTCAGAAGGACCTAGTTTTTGAACATTAATGTTCAGACAGGCTTTTTCTTTTCCTAAAGTATGACATGTAAAAGGATTACTTTAAGACTTATAACTTAAGCTGCATTTGGTATCTTTGATATCAACATCATTTTGCCTTGTGTAATGGGGCACACTTAAATATACAATGTTTACAAATGAATAATACATCCTCCATATCTCTCGCTAGGTGATTTTATTATTAATATCTTGTGCACAGGTCTAGCTGTTTTATGACAGCTCTAGCAGTAATATGTCTGAGTGAAATTGGATCTGACGTTGAATTGTGTAGATGTAGAACTGTAGTCTGCCAGTTATTCATTTACTCATTAACAAAAGTATATAAAGTGACAGGGAAGAAGCAGCAGCACTGAGAAAGATAAATAGCACAATAGAAAAAGTAGCAGAAAGGCAGGTCTAACATAGTATTAATCAGTACTGTCTTGAATTGGATGCCCCTCACCTTAGTTATTTAAATATTTAGGAAGAGAAATGAGCTGAAAATTCTTTTCTTGGTATATTAGCTCCATATTCTAGTTCAGATGCTTATACGAGACAATAATCTTTACGGTTAAAACTATGTTCTCTTTGCAGTGATATATACAGATAACAGGTAATTAAACTACTTTTTGGTTTTGTGCTGAGTGGTGGTATTTCGCCCCCACAAAAACCCAAATATTTTGCAGAAAATGTAATTTACATGAGTAAACCATTTTAAATTAAAATCTCTTCCTGAATCAGAACACTAGACTATTCACCATCCTATTATTTAAATGTACCTACATACATGTAAATTCTGAACGGGAGCTAGAATACAGTGTTTTAAAAAAATCTGCCATAGTTAAATGCTCTGGTACTACTGAAGACCAAAGGAAATTGCCATCTGCTTTGCCTGGAATCCTTTTGCTGGTTTGTGAGAAACTTTTTTTTTTCACAGAAGAGGGTGAGTTGTAGTACGTTTCAGTGGCATGATATTTGAGATTTAGTGTGGCACTAAACTGAGGTAGCATCTGTGCGGAAGGCAGAAGACACACATTTCACATTTATGAACCTTCATTACCTAATACCTACCAAAAACTTGAAGAATAATATTAAATATCTGATATTCTACACATAGATGTCGTCAGTAGCATACCCAATACTCATACTCAATTTTAGCATTCTTAATAAGAGGTTAGAAATTCAGATATCATGCGCTCATTAAAATCATATACATCTAAACTAATTCACATTTTATCTCTTTGATAAATGAGCTAGATAATCATGTATTTGGGAAGAAGAATGATTCTAAAACTGTTAATAGGGAAATATATATTGTGGTCATGCTGAAAACTGAAAATCTGGAAAGACAGTTGTAAAGGGACGTCCTTCATTCTTTGAATCATGAAAGAAATGTAATTTCTTATGATTATAACCCTGGAAATTACACCAAAAAGACTGGGTATAGGCTAGCTACACAATGAGGAAGGGAATTTTTCCATTGAGAGTAGCCTGAAAAAAGAAAGAAATCTCACTAAATAGTTTCTTATTGAGTTTTTGAAAGAGAGGGGGGAAATTATTTATACGTATATATACCTACTGGTATATATGTACCTACTGGTACTTGGAACCTAAATAATAAATGGAATAAAATGGATATAAATAATAAATAAATAAATTGGAACCTAAATAAAATAATAAAAACACATACATGCCCACATGGATACATATACTTTATATATAAAAATATATCTGTATATAAGTATAAAAATTGCCTGTACATATACGCATGTACAAATATAGGCATATACAAGTATATGCATATAGGACATCACCCAGTTGGACTTGTGCAAAGCATTTGACACTGTCCTGCATGACATCCTTATCTCTAAATTGGAGAGACATGGACTTGATGAATGTACCACTCGGTGGATAAAGAATTGGCTGGATAGTCGCACTCAAAGAATTACAGTCGACAGTTTGATGTCCAAGTGGAGATCAGTGATGAGTGGCGTTCCCTGAGGGTTGGTATTGGGACCGGCACCGTTTAACATCTTTATCAGCGACATGGACAGTGGGTTTGAGTGCACCCTCAGCAAGTTTGCTGATGACACCAAGCTGTGTGGTGCCATTAACATGCTGGAGGGATGGGATGCCATTCAGAGGGACCTTGACAGGCTTGAGGGCTGGGTCTTTGCAAACCTCATGAAGTTCAACAAGGCCAAGTGCAAGGTCCTGCACATGGGTCAGGGCAACCTCTGGTATCAACACAGGCTGGGGGATGAAGGGATTGAGAGAAGCCCTGTAGCAAAAGATTTGGGAGTGCTGGTGGATGAAAAGTTAGACATGAGCTGACAGTGTGCACTCGGCAGCCCAGAAGCCAACCATATTCTGGGTTGCACCAAAAGGAGTGTGGTCAGCAGGTCAAGGAAAGTCTACTCCACTTTTGTGGTATCCCATCTGAAGTGCCACATTCAGCTCTGGGGCTCCCAACACGACAAGGATGTGGGCCAGCTGCAGGAAGTCCAGAAGAGGTCCATGAAGATGATCAGAGGGCTGGAGTACCTCTCCTATGAAAGCAGGCTAGGAGAGTTGGGGTTGTTCAGCCTGGGGAAGAGAAGGCTCCAGGGAGACCTTCTAGCAGACTTCCAATACCTCAAAGAGGCCTACAGGAAAGCTGAGGAGGGACTTCTTACAAGGCCATATAGGGATAGGACAAGGGGCAATGGTTCTAAACTGGAAAAGGGAGGACTTAGGTTAGATCTAAGGAAGAAATTCTTCACTGTGCAGTTGGTGAGGCCCTGGAACAGGTTACTCAGGGAAGCTGTGGATGCCCATCCCTGGAAGTGTTCAAGGTCAGGCTGGATGAGGCTTTGAGCAGCCCGATCTAGTGGAAGATGTCCCTGCCCATGGCAGGGTGGTTGGAACCAGAAGGTCTTTAAGGTCCCTTCCAACACAAACCATTCTATGGTTCTGATTCTATGATGTAGATACATGTATATATTTGTATAGCGTATGTGTCTATGTATAGATGTAAAAACACACACATTACCTTAAATCTCTTCTTTTTTCATGCTAAGACATTTGTTATTTGATTATTAATTTTGTTGTTTACTGTATACACTTTATTTTTATATATCTAAGGACCAAGCCCTCATTTTCCATAGTACTATACTTTTGTTTAGTTGGATGGTGGTTTTGTTGGTTGGTTTGTTTTGCTTTGTTCTTGTTGTTTTTAATTCCAATTTGTTTTACAACTATAGCACAACCTTGTGTTTTGTTTCATGAGTTTTTACGATCTATCTGTAATTTCAGTTAACACATTTGTTCCATTTGTTTCTCCGGTACAGGCTGCTTGGATAGCCCAGTGTTTCTTCTTGGAGTAAGACTGGATACTCAATTAACAGAATATATGTAATATATTCTACTGTTGCAGAGCCTTAAGACCTTATGTCTTGGATTTTCACTTTTTTTTCCCCAACTTTCCAATATCTACTTGTGCATTTGCTATTTAATGCATACATTTTACTCTCTTATATTTCCAGACTGATATGGTGAGTTATCTATATGTCCAGCTCATACATAAGTTTGTTCCTCCTTCCTCCCAGACTATTTTTTGAGAAATCCAACCTGAACTGATCATTAAGATGACCACATTATCTTTTTCTCAGGTCTTGGATAACAGACCTGAGGGCACATAAAACCATCTGCAATAGTCATGAAAGGAATATTGGTGTGTATTATTAGATATATATGTATGTATGAGTCATGTGTTATCTCTTATACTAAGATCCTTTGTTTTTCATGTATCAGTGGGTTTTGTTTTCTTGTTAATTTGTTTTTACATGGTAGAGTATTCAGATCTTCCTTCACATTTAAGTGCTTAGCAAATAGATTTATGTCTATTCGCTCAGTACACCTAGATTCCAGTCCAGATTTAGATTTACATTACACCCTGACAGCTCTTATATGGTAGGAAATAAGTTATTTCATCCTTTATATCCAATTCTACTGGCTATATGTCTATTTAATAAGGAGATACCTACTGGTAACTGAGTCCTAAATTTGGGCATGGGGGAGACTCTTCATGTAGAAGTCTGATAATGAAGTTGCAAGAAGTAAACTGGGTGTTTATAACGCTATTTTTTCACAACAATTTTTCCAGACACTGAACAGAGTAAACTGCATTCTCCTAAGCATAGGAGTGACTACTGTTCCTTCTGTAACAGGAATGGATGAACAAAGGCATTTCACCTTTGACAAACAATGGCTCCCTTCAATACTGCCTGGCAGTACTCTGAATGTACTACCCAAAGGTCAAGCATGGTCTTTTCTTTGGCGATTAGCTCTTTTCTCTACAATATAGAAAAGAAAAGAAAAAAGAAAAGAAA
>NW_009598512.1:36874-37098 GCF_000690535.1 Cariama cristata | reverse complement strand
TCCTCAAGTTGCATTGTGATATCAGCTTGGAATTGTGTATATGTTCAGGTTAGCAAACTTGAAGGCAAGGTAATATATTAAAGATTAATCATAATTTAGAGCAGCCTTCTGAACTGCTATTACAATGATGAGGATCTGGAAAAAGTGGGGACTAGTGGGAAGGTAGATATGATCTCTTTCTCTTTTTGTTTAGCCCATGTGCCCTGCTTCATGGCTACCCACTT
>NW_009598512.1:2653-36843 GCF_000690535.1 Cariama cristata | reverse complement strand
TAGAATCTTACCTCCGAATTTAAACTGGAGTGGTTGCATGTTCCAGCTGTTCCTAAATAATTTCAGGAGACAACGATTTATTACAAATCAGCAAGATTTTCATCCCTTCTTCCTGCTACCTGCCAGCTGCAAATTCCCAACTTGATTGCCAGTTAATAGTCTGACTGGAAAGTGAAGGAGCTTTCTTCAGCAGGTGTGCTAGTTCTTATACGTGTAGTTTCTTGAATATGAGCAGCTTATTTATTATGAGTCTTATTTTCCTAGGTCACCAATGTTGCATGATAGTTGTCTTAAGGAATTAAAAATATTTGGAAAAATTAAGGCTTTATTAAGACGTAGTGAATAAATTTACTTACAGTAAGATTTGTCAAGGATAGAGGCTAGAAAATTGAACAAGGAGGGGGGGGACACATAACTAGATTTTCAACTTTGGCCTGGGCAAACTGCTTCTGTCCCTCTATCTACAGAAATACCAGACTTCATCTGTGAAGTGTTTTGAGACCTTTGAAAAATGCCGTGAGGACTAGGTAATATTATTTCAATAATTTTTAGGTTATACAAATCTTGTCAAATGGGAATAATACTGACCTTACCTTTAGAGGGCCTGTGAAGTTTAGTATTTCCTCTCTTTTTAGTATACCTCTTTGGGGAAAGGTACTGTGCAAGAGGAATGTGTTGTTATTGTCATAGTGTATCAGAAATCTCTAAGGCTTCGTTGTCAGTGAGCCCCAGGGACCTTATGTGTCCCTTATTGCTGAAGCAGAATAGCAGTTGATTACTGACTCCCTTAAAACTCCTGAAGCCTTCTGCCTTTGTTATTTTTATTCCAATTTTTTTGTTGCTTAGTGTATAAGAAAACATGATGTAAGAGAGAGAATGTGCAGGCTTTTAGCTGTACATCTGAGGTACAGTAGTTCCACAGTGAGGATGGTATTGCATTTACTTCAACTGACAGTTTTGTGTGTGAACACATGTACCTTGGCTTAAATCTGTTTTATATCCATTCAACTTGCACCTGCTAAATTGCAGAAACCAAAAGCCCCCTACAAATGCTAAATATGGATAAGAGAAAATAAGCCATGAATTTGTTCTGTTAATGGGCTCCACATGTTCTCAGGTCTGCCTTCACATTTTGTCTATTTTTTTTTCCCTAATCAGCAACTTGAGAATTGTACAGCAAATTAGGAGAAGAGATTTCAATAACCATAACTAAACATGAAACAATTATGATAATGAGGTGCCTTTGAATCCCCTCAGATTCAGAAAGAATGGGAGAAAACTAATTTCCTGAAGACTTTCTCCAATCATCCTGCATAATCTCTGCTGAATCTTGCTCCTGTTCCCATAGGATTACTTCCTCAGTCAGCACATCTGGAGAGGTGCATGGTTACTATGCTGTGCTGCAGCCCAGAGCACCTTCAGCTGTGACTTCTACTTCATCTTGCTCAATTTAACTACCCCAACTACAGAAGGCTAATAGCGAAGAGGTTGCCATAAGTTTTTAAAGAAATGGCAGGAAACATCTTAATGCAACTGTCAGTCTGCACGTACTGTAGGCGGTTGCTCTCTCTGATAGCCTGGAGCTTAAAAGCACTGTTCTTTGCCAAGGAAGAGGCGGCTATCTTCAATCTGGCATCTGAAAATGACAAAGAGGTCTATCAAACAGAATTAGGAGCACAGATCCTTCCTGTTCTGTTTAGCTTTGTAATTCAATCTGAGTCAAACCAGAGGCCTGGCCCGGGGAGAAGTGGTCCTTCAAATCTAATGAAACAGTCCTCCGATTTACCATCATGCAAACATTAATATGTAAACTTCCTATGTATATAAAATATATAAAGGCATATTGCACATGACAGGAGTTATTTATCAAGGTATGCTAAATCTGAAGCTCTCCTCCTCCTGGATTCTTCTTCACACTTTGTAGGCTTCCACAGCTACCTTTCTATTTGTCCTTTCCATGCCACTCCAAAGATCTTGACTGCATTTCTGCTCTTATACCTAGGTATATTAATGAAAAGAGTCTTAGAAGTGTCACAGAGAGTTTGCAAAATAACTTCTCTGAACTGCCAGTAGCATGGAAGATTTGAAAAGTCTGCTTGTGACTTCACTGATTTTTTTTTTTTTTTTTTTTTTTTTTTTTTTTTGTTGCGATTATTCCGTTTATATGCTTTTGTCTGGGCAACTTAATGTTTAGTACTATCCTGAATGTGGCCTGTGATAAGACTATCCAGACATTCTGCTGCTTTATTTTTTACTTTTTTTTTTGTATGTTCCCAGCTTGATAAGATACGTTGAAAGTACAATGACAACATGTATGTACATGAGATATGCTAGGTAAAGATGTAAGAGAATGTGTGCATGAAGGAAGAACTCAAAATTCCCCAACTCAGCATAACTTTTCTACCATGCTCTATTCTTCCTGGAATGTTGGTTCATACCTACTGTGCAGTGCTGGTATAATTGTGAATGTGTTTATGCTACACAATTACTTAAGAGACTAGAGGTACTGTTACCAGGCTGGAGCATTTAATGACTTCTCCTGAAATGGCTCATGCAAAAAATCATTGACCGAGGATCTTTTCATCTGACTTCAGTTGCTTTATTTTTCATTCTACCTTGCTTCTCTTCCACCCTCGTTTGTGTCATGCCTGACATCTTGATTGTAAGTTCTCTGGTAGCTGTCTCTGTCGGCTCTCTAGCATGTCACAAGAGGATGCTAACCTCTGTTGGGTTTTCTGGGTGAAACTGTTAAAAAGATTGAAGTCTTTCTGAAGAATAGTTTTCAGCCTTTATTATTCTGTGAATTTTTGACAATAAAAATGGCAGTATGTAAAAATTAGTATGTTACTCTTGTTATGGTTCAGGATCTGGTAAAAGATCAACTAAGGAATAGAAGCCTAAACATGAATGACTTCCTTTTGTGGACCAATTTAGAAGATAAAACTTTTTATCAGGTCTTTTGGGTTTGTCTCCATTTACGACACAAGAGAGTTTTAAAGATGAAGACAAAAGACTCATGAAAGATACAGAAACATTCTTAAATGTTCTGTAGCAACATAGTGGAAATGGTCACAAATAATATAGTAGAAATGTGTTTAAAAAAAAAAAGTTGTGACTGTCTTCTAAAAAGGGGATCATTTAGCTGAAATCTCAGGCTGGTAGAATCTCCTTAGAGTTGTGCATTTTTAAGAGAAACACCATTCAGTTGTTTTCCACTAAAGTTCAGTGTCAGTGCATAGCCTTAAAAATGAACTAACTCAAGCACAAATCTCAGTCCTTGGGCCATTTTAGTTTGAGAATGAAACTTTGCTGTGAGGATTTTTTACAAAAACTAACTTCAGGCTATATTGCCTTAGACATATATTCCATTCCCTACTTTAACCTCTGCTGGTTTCCAAAATCCCTAGGAAATGCTGAAAGCTGGGTTTCCACTTGGAATGAAACTGGACAGAGGAAAACAGCACAAGCAATAAAGTCTAGCATACTAGTGCATTCATTTAGCAAAAACTTCCATATTTCTTTAGTTCACCTGTGGCAGTCTTCAGCAACTTCACTTTTTTCATCTAACATAAGGGCTATTAAAAACTGTGATACACAAATGAGGTAATGTGAGTTAATTTCTTAAGTAGGGAACACAGATAGCAATGGAATATTCCTTTTCATCTGTGATGGGGGGGAAATTCTGGGGTTCTATTTTTTTGTCCACGTGTCACTTTGCCAAGTAATTTCCCAGTAATTCAGGAGCTGGCAGCAATGAAAGGCTGCAGCAGGAGCAGCATGGTGTTCTGACAGCTGGATAACTCCAGCATAGGCAACAGGCCAGTAAAGGCCAACTGTGTTGCAGAAGTGACCTGATTACTTTCCTGAATGGGAACAGCAGGCTGGTCTTTCCTCTGTCAATTACTATCACCCTGGTATGATATAGAAACCACTCCACATGCCTTTGCATTTCTGGTTTTCTTCTGTACTGCTCATGCCTGTAATGGCATGTACTGACTAAGCTACCAAGAAGTTTGGTATGATTGGGGCTGTGCTGACTTTCTGTCTAATTCTTCTGCTCAGGTCTGTTTGCCTGCCTTTTGGAAACAGAGCAAGAGACAGCAGCTGAACAGAAAACTGTTTAGCCCTTTTTCTGTGCTGGAGCTTTCTTTGGAGATTGCTTTTGCAATTTGAAGTAAATGTTAGAGTGCTGTTGTACTTGACTCCTAGCGCTTTCTAGCAGTTACTCTATGGGGTGTGTACGTAGACAGATAACTTCTTCCTCACAAGTGCAGAAGGCAACAGAGCTTGATTTGCATTATCAAAACACTGCACAAGGAGTCACAGCTCATTTCCTTTTACTTCCTGGGATGGATTAGATCGCTTAGTTGTTTTGTATTCTGTGGTGTTTATGCCAGGAACTATTTCTTCTTGTGTTTCTACATATACCCGATATGCAAATCTGGCTCGATGAGACCTGCACATCAGCAGTAAATTCTAAGCATGTGCATATTTTAAAAGAAATTGTAATTAGGGGTGATATGTCTCCAGCACAACAGCCTGCTGCCCAGCTTTGAGATCGATGGCCCTTGTTATCAAATCTGGAACATTCTTAAGTGTAGCTCTCTTCAGTGTAGGATCAGAAAATGTCTTAGGTTGCTGTTGGCACTTTCATTCCTTATTGCAGTTGAAACCAAAAATTGTAAAAGACCTAGACTGGCAGAATGATTTAATTGACCCAAAGCACAGAAGTGCTCAGGGTACAAGCAGCAGGTAATGGAGAGAGGCTTTTGTCTGTCAGTAGATAAGTTGACATCATCACTGAAAACAGTGACATGAGTAGTGCAACGCTGCTCTTGGTCTCAGGCAATGTGCTCAAGTCCCGTGCTACGTTAACTTGTTTGTTTCAGGCATCAGAGAACAACCATTCTAGGAAAAAAACCCAAACCTTTTTTTCTCCTCCGTAACCTTGGGCTAGTACATGTATGCCTATTAGGTGGGAATGATTCATGTATAAATAGCAACTGTTCACTGGCAGTGAGATCTTTAGTGTCTTTTTTCAGGTGTTCTTATGAAAATGGTGGTGGTGGTTTTTGTGTGTGTCCCCAGGTGCTTGTAACTTGGCCATATCTGGGGGATTTTCTTACACGCAAACACAAAACACAGGCTCTGTTCTGCAAAAGTTCAAGTTCCTGCAGAATAAGGGATAACAAAAAAATTCAGTAAGGTTCCCAGATTCCTGTAAAACATGGACAAAAACGTTGTATTTCTCAATAACCTCACTCCTGGAAGGGTTGAACTTTCAACAAGAATTGTTGAAGGCAGACATCAGTATGCAATATTCATCCCAGGTGGCAAAGGTATAAAAAGACTGAAACCGGGGGTCATATAATAGGAAGTATTGAGCAACCTTAATAATAGGTGGTGCTATCAGACTTGCCTATAAATAATCCATGTTGTCAGGGTACTAATGGATATTCTGCATTCAACGTTCCTATAAGAGTCAAGAGTAAGTGGTTCACCAGATTTTCATTATCGATGCGTCTGCAGCTTTGTTTAAATACTATGCCTGCGTTTGGGACAAGGGAAAGCTATATGAATCCTTTCACCACTGGTGCTCTGTAAAAGCCACCTTGCATTGCACAAACAGCTGAAATCCTGTGAGTACTTTTTTGGAACAGCATTTGCCACAGCTTTAGGGTACAGATGTAATCAAAATGTTTTAGAACTTTTTGGGAACAAAGGAGCTCCACAAAAGATTGGGAGAATTGATGTTTACTTCAAATATCATTTAAAAAAAAAGTAGGTGTGCATTTTGCAATGATCCCCCACCCCCCACCCCCCCCAAAGCAGGGAGAGATTCTACCACTTGCTGGCAGAGGGGGCTATCTGTCCATGGTTAGCAGAACATCCTCCAGTCAGGAAACACAGGAGAGGCACTGAAGTCACTCCCAACAGTACTGTGGTGCACAGGGCAAGGAAGTTGAGAAGCACATGACCTAAAAGTGTTTCAATGATTTTGATGGGAATAACGGATGTCCTTCTTTAGGACCTAACAGGGTGTGTGTGTGTGTAATATTTGACCTCTTAGATCACTAAAGATATTTACTAATATTTTTTTCATACAAAATATTTGTTAAATACAGATACAACAGGACTGCATTGCAAACTAACAGCAAGTGTTAAGGTGTAAGATTTCGGCCACTGTAAAATGATAAACAGGAAGTATACATGAGAAATTTTGCTCTGTGATATCTATTTTTAAGGCAGTTACCTGTAGACTTACTTGATTTTTCAAACCTGTTCTTGAAGAATGCTTATAAGGGCAATTTGAAAGCAAAACTCCAGATTATTAGAATTCTGCTTTAAGATTCCCAGAGGAATGAAAGGTACGTCAATGAAAGTAGTCTAGAATAGTCATTGAACTGTCAAAAGTTTGTCAGAAGAGTGGTGCTGAAAGTGAAAATGTTAATTTGATGTGTGCCTCTGTGTTACTTTGGAAAGGGGGGGGGGGGCGGGGCATTTTCTTAAATTGGCAAAACCAAACACATTCTAAGATGTCTAGGTAATGAGACAACAGAGGTGAAACTTGCCATAAACAACCCTAATTTGGCAAAAAGCCTTTGTGGCTAGGGAGTATTCTCATTTGAATACAGTACTTTGTTGGGCTTACCTATCCATGCATGCACTCCTCTTAAATAAGCTAGTTTGGTTTGAATCTAAGACTGAAAAGAAATACTACCACCTTCTGTTAGGAAGTAAAGTAGTCAGAGAGACTTTAAGTGCCCTTCTGAAGACTTAGGTGGGTTTTGACTATGCCGAGAGCATCCTGGCTGTGCTGCAGCACCACAGTGCTCAGTGTGAGCTAGTTGCCAAAAATTTTCCATTCAGGTATTTCTTCATCTGCTGCTGATGCATGATCTACCTAGGCTTAAGTGTGCTTAGGTGCATGTGCCGGATACTGTAGTTGCACCAGGGGTGGTGTAATTAGGCTGTTCTTGGCTGGCAAGTGAAGTACTGCAGTTTGAAAATAAGCACCATTGAATTTATGTAGGTTCACATTTCAGAAATAAGATACGAGATCTGTACGTTCAAATGTAGAGTCTGTCTGTAGTACTTCTACGTGAGTTGTAGACTCCCCGTTTCCTGGCGTGCATGTCTACGTTAACTAAAGGCTACAGGGAAACCCACATAATTAAAAGGCACTGAGGTCAGGAGCTGGTTATGAGGCAATTTAGGTTTCTTGTGCAGGCCTGCTGGGTCGATGGAGATACAAGTCTGCTTTCGGTAGGAACAATGATCGTCTATTGTGAAACATGAAGGAAAAAAACATGATTTAGGAAAGTCTAGTGCCTAACTGAGGCTTAATTGGATTTTCAGAGATGTATATAGCATTCTGTTTCACTTCAGGATGCACAGGGTTGATCCTGTCACTACTGAAGTATTATATCTGAGATGTATCACAGTTAAAGTAGCATCTTTGTTGAAAATAACATCTAAGTAAACATTTACTCGACTGAGAAACTAAAGTGTGGGAAATACTGCTTGAAAAGCCACTTACTACTATGAAATATGACTAGGAAAAAAAAGAAATTTTCTGAAATTCCATTTAGCTTCACATCTCTGTGGTTCTCAAAATTGCCACAAGGAGTATGTGTTTGGTGAGAATGTTAATTGGCTTTAGAGTGTGAGCGTGTGAGGGATGGCAGATTTTACTTACCTACCTGAGTTAGAAGCCAGGCTTCTCCTATCATCAATGCATGTTCTTCATCAATCTCTAGAAGCTGTATTGATTACATAGGCAACTTAAGCTTTATTTTATCTATATATCTATCCTATAATGGGTGAAGTACCATGAGTACCCATATCTGTGTTTTTGCACAAGATAGGTATTTATAAACACCACTTTGATAATTTCTTCTTTATTTTGAGATTCATTGTGAAGATTCATTTTGGTATGAAACAAGGCTCAGAAGTTATCAAGGCCTGAGGGTTATTTCTCTCTTACTCTTGTAGTGCTCTGTTCTGTCCAGCTTCCCTCTTTTGTTGCTGAAGTGCAATAAATGGCCTTTGTGTAACTTGGGACATGGCACAAAGGCATCTTAATGTTCCTGTTCTTAGGGAGATGCAGCATGTGCTGCCAAGAGGAGAAACTTGCATTTACATTGACATTTTGCTTGGATTATTTTCTAATTGATAAGCCAGTCCTGTTTCATAGATGTACAGGAGCAGCTCCTTTCTTTCTTTCTTCCAATCTATAGTCCAGCATGATTAGACAAAGCCCCTTGTGCAACTTTAGGACAGGTTAAAATTAACGGTGTAAAAGACGCTTATGTTTTCAGGGAATGTTATCTATCCATCAGACAAGGGAGATGGTGTTTTCCAATTGCAGGAAAGTTAAATACTAAATTTTTTTAAGTATTTTTTAGATTTTATAGCCTTAGATGATCTTTTATACTTATATTGTGACAAACCTAAAACTATCTGGTTTAATTATTGCTGATACAGGATTAATTAATGGAATTGGAATGTGCTCCACGGTTTGATGTTGAGTCCAGGTGCAAGGTATCAATGGAGCAGAGGGAGAGCTGCTTTGGCTCTGCTCTTCTGAGTCACAGCATGTCCAGGTGGATATTCCAGATCCTCAGGGTAGCTTTCAGCCTCATGGGGAAAATCCTTACAGGTTTTCTTTTTCTCTCTTTTTTTTTTTTTTTTTTGGGTACAAGATAGATCTTCACTGTGAAATGTAAACATTTTGCAAAGAACACATTTTCTGAAAAATTAAATATAGGAGAGGCTGGAGCCCCTCCTATTTATTTATTTATTTATTTTAAACTCTACAACTTGATGTTACTGAAAGCCTCAAGGCTTCTGGGGTCAAGTGCTTTGCTGGCAACAAACCTCCGCTGGGCTGCCCTGAAAACTGGGGGTAGCACGGCAGTGTCTGTGGCAGGGCTGTTAATGTGGGAGTGCTGTGCTGCTCTGGGGCCTCTCAGCTGGGAAGCCCTGGCAGCGACTGGCTGAAGCAGCTGTGCAGCTGCTTGTGATGCTCATTGTTTAAGATTTTTATCACTTTTCTGCCCCAACCGTGCTACTAAGATGTTAAAAAATGTGACAGTGCCATCTGAGAGTAATAATTATGTCAATGTTTGCCATTTAACAAACATATGGCCCACTGCTACTTCAACTAGACTTCAGTGTTTTTTAGTGTGTGTGCATCCATAAGCAAGTCAGATGCACAGAGAAAGATGACCTGGGACTTGAAAAAGAGTAATAACTTTAATTTGCATATAACTTTATTTACACATTTTAACAACTTATTTCATCTTTTCTTGAGATATTTTAAGAATATTGAGAAACAGCATCAGAATTGGTGAAAATTTTGTTTCCTTGTTTTTATATGGAAAGCCAATTCAGATTTTAGGTAGTGTATCTCCTATTAGAAAAAACCAAAACTTTGATCCTTTCCAAATCAAATTAAATAGCTGAAGGAAAGGAAGTGCAGACTATCTAGAAGCTGAAATTGCATCGCAGTTAATTTTTTGAGTTATCAAGGAACCAAACGAGATCAGAGCTTCCGTATTGTTATCATTAATATCCTTTCTGCTTAAATTTCTCTTATTCAAGATTTATATTCTTCCATTTCAAATTTTTTACTTTACCTCAATGAACAGTATGTGAAAGACTAGTATAAAGCCAATAAACTCTGATTTGTTGAACTGTTTCTTGTGAGCTGAATCTCAAACTTAACCTAGCATGCGAATCTCAACCCAATGACATATGCCATGATTAATTTTCTTTCACTTTTTCTGCCTAAGATGTATTTGTCAATCTGTAGCTCGACTGGTTATATTAATGTTTTCTTGAGAGTCAAATGTCACCCATCTATGGCAGGCTGTGAATCGTGGATCATGATCCATGATTCTATTTAATGCAGCCTGGTAAAGGAAAAAGCAGCAAGCGCTTTATAAGCGGCTGATACTACTTGAAATAGTGTTACATGGAGTGGTGATGTCCTGACTCTCCTGAATTCTAATACACTTCTTTCTGCATCTCTGTATAAGATTAGAGTCCATCGATCTGTTTCTCATTTAATTAACATCTGAATTCTTCTGCAGGTGCAGGATTTGTTTTGATGTACTCCCTTGATCTTGACCCGTATCTGAATAATTGAGGATTGGGTAGAATCTTTTATAAATGAGCTAATCATTATACATTAAAACCTATTAGAGTCAATTTGTTTAATTCCCAGTAGAGCTAGTAAAGTCCTTACCTGTGTCAAAAATCTTCACAACAAAAGGATTGGCTGTAGCAAAGAATATAAGCTTCTCCCCTCTTCCTCCCTCCTGACAGTACTTTTAAACAATCTCCTATGCAAAGGGGGCTGTGTGGAGTTAGTTCTGAGAGCAGTGTTAGACTTGTCAATAACTAGCTAAATGCCAATAGTTTTGATGTGGTGTGTGGTTTTTTTTTTTTTAATTCTTTAAATGAAACATGGTAAATGTTAATCCAAGGGTACAAATGACAAAATGATTGTAAAAGCTTCTTTGCCAATGTTTACAACTCTGTGAACAGTAGTTCAGCAAAATTAGGGTATGTTAAATCTACAGCAGCACTGAACAGTCAGTGCCCCACCTGTAACCCTGTCTTCAGAAGTCATTGAACCTGCCATACACCAGCAGAAGTCTACAAAGCAAAGCTGTCTTTTCTGAACTCCCTGTGTGCAGGGAACAGTGTTGGCCTGTAGACCCACAAACTGACTTGTTTGGCAGTGTTTAACGCAGGACTTGGAAATGATGCTCTAAGATAGCATGCAAAAATTATGTCTAATACTTTATGACATTTATTTTGTTGTTTGGAAAAAAGACACGCAAGGGAGGATTAGCATACCTATCAACTTGAACTAACCAGTTGGGAAGTGAAGATTTATGGTAACTTCGAAAATTTGTAAGTACAGAGTTCAGGTTCCTGGATTTAGCAAGAACATTATAGTTTTCAGGGGATTTTTACTAGACTTGCTAGAGAAGATGTAGATTAAGTAACTACAGGATTTTATGTAACTGATTTTCTCTCATGGAATTGTGCCCTCTTTTATCTCATGGTACTCTTGACCAGGTTAAAGCTGCGGGTCATTGAAGGGCGCATTCCTTCTTGTTCAGTGCGTATGAGCTCCAGCATACAACAGGCTCTCCTTTTTCATGCTTAGTATTGAGGTTATGCAAGGCGAAGAGCAAAATGGTCACCCAAACTAGCATTGTATGTGTGTTGTGGTCTGCTTGCATCCACTGGAGCTCTTTACAGACAGGACAGCAGTTTGTTAAGTCAAGCGGTGGTCACAGGACTCCTAGAGAATGGATGGAGCAGCAGAGCCTGACAGGACAGATGCACATTGCTGGTGCTTACCACAAAATCTTCCCTAAAAGCAACCCTGGAGACAGTGGTCTTTCCAAATGTGCCCTCTACCAATCCCAGTAGTTTTCAGTGCAGTTCTAGCAAACTTACTGCCTTTTGGATACTTAAGAAAATATGCAGTAAGATTTAAACTATCTACAGTTTAACTATCTGATTTTGCCACTTCCCCACCTTCAATAGCTGGGAGCTCTTAGTGAGCATCCAAACTTAATCATGCTACATATGGCCCTTCTGGCAGTTTCAGAGCTACAAGTAGAGACTGTAGCTGCTTCCAGTTTGTCAGATAAGTTCTATTCATAGATATTTACATGTAGTACCTAGTTACCTCTTATGTTTTAAAAGTGCCCGTACGTTTAAATGGCATTTCACCATTTCATTTAAAGCTGTGCTTGCAATCATTCCTGGGATATGAAGAAGTAGAAATCACATATTATGACATGAGATTTTATGCAATCATCAGTAAACAAATTGGCAGTTTTACTTTTTTTTTTTAGCGTTATTAAAGAATGGGTTATCAGTGTATATTGTTGCAAATGCTGAAGATATAGGAATTGGTAACTGATTAACTTGTTATGGGAAAGGAGATTTTCTTTTGCAATATCCAGAACACACACAAACAATATACCTAGTTGGTTGGGTGCAGATTTCAAGTGCAAACATTTCTGCCAGTAACCTTGACCCACATATGAAGGAACTAAATTTGTTGAGTGAGATTGGGGTCATTTAGCCTCTGTGCTAATTTATTTCTTGTCCATTGCTAGTCAGATGCTGCCAAGTACAGTGCACGGTGAGAATATGATATGTTTTATCAGTGTCTGCCTGCCAGATCTATTCCACATAATATTTTGGGCTGCTTTCAAACTAAACTTCCTAACAGAGGGGAGGGAGTCTGGTGCTCTCATCTTCCTCACTGGCAACCTTTTCTGTTGCATATTTATTAGAAATATTCTTTAAATAAACCCAGAGTTTCCCATTAATAGCATGCATAAACATTATTCATATTCTAATCTTTTGATAGTATTTAGCCATGGGCAAAGTTGGAATTTTATAACCTCTCTTTTACCAGGCAAATGAGTCTTACTGGGATGGTGTAAAACAGGTTGCTGTTTGTTTTAAGGTGTGAGAGATTATATATTTTCCACTTACTGAAGTGGACAACGAAGCAAATAAGAGAAGGGTCACTTGGAGTTAAAAGCATATGCAAGTTGCAGCAAAGCTAATTCCCAGAAAACTATTTTTATCTTTATTGAGATAGGAACAAAACTAGAGCACTCACTCTGGTGCTTTCTTGTTTTCCTGTATTTATTAAGCTAAAACCTGTGACTTGTATGATAGTTTGAGACAATAGATGATACAATTTTTTGAGGCAAGGACTCTTCAGGATTCACTACATAATTGCTGTTTATTAGCACTGTGCTGCTAGAAACCATCCATAAAGATAGCGCCTAGTAAATACTTCTCAGCTGTGGGAGAGCAACCTTCACACAAAGAATATTTGTCACAGCTTTGATCCAGGCCTGCAGACATACCCTCCCTTTGCAGAAGAGGAGCGGGTTGCGCTACATATGCATTGCGATGGAGCTGGACGCCCTCTGTGTAGAGACTGTCACAGATCATGCAGCTCAGAGCGGCTGCTCTAATTCATCTTGAGTTTATGGAGGTCAGTCTGTGACTGAGAATCAGAGGATTTGTCCTGACATTGCACCTTTCCTGTGTTCTCAGCCAGAAGTGGAGCAGAGAAAAATTGCATCTACATTAACTGTAGAAGAATTTTCTGGAGCTGTCCTAGAGGGCACTAAATCAGCTGTGCTATCAATTTTGTAGAAAAGGCAGCTGCAAAGCAGATGTAAGGACTTTAATAATCAAAATCATTAGCTTTAAGCCTGAGATTGTTTGAAGTACTTCGTTGTTTACTCAATTCACCTTGTTTGCTCATCTGTTTATCTAATGAGTGCACAACTTAAATATCTGTTTTGTTACTCTTGGAAGACCTGAACAGGAAGGTGGGCAGGTGAATGTAGTGTGCAGTTGGTTGAGTTAGCTAGGTAAAAATTTGGTCCCATCATTCTGTCTGTCCCAGTTGGAGGAAATGAGACAAGGAACGGCTCAGAAGAACTATAACCCAATATCTCAACCCTGTATTGTTACCGATTATAAAAGCTAGGTGCAAGCAGTATTTACAAAATAGGTCTTTAATTATTTTCTGAATTCTGTGCTATATCAAAACTGTATTATTTCTTTTTACATTCACTATACTTTCAATAGCTACTTATATTTTATATTAATAAAAATTAAAGCACTCTCATCATATTATTTGTTGGAAGCCCTGCTTCCTTGTACATCTCAACATCTAGGCTTAAGGGAAATAAATGAGCCAGTTAAATACGCTGGAATTTTCCAAATGTCTGTCACAGAACTGGCTTGACTTTCAGAAGATGGTGACTAATTATGACTACAACACAGGCAATAATGAGGAAATTGTTTCATCCTCTATTTGCTTTCAAAATGGAGACCTTTTCTCAAAATAATGTTTTCCATCTGTTCTGAGATTTCACCAAGCTGCTGGATCAGGGAAACAGAAACAAGAAGTTTGATGTCTTTGCAGTTTGATGTTCTTATTGTAATGTGAAATGTGGGGAGAATGTATTGCATTAGGCTGAAGAAATCAATAGCATATACAGTATACTTGGCTTGTAGGCTATAGCGGAAATAAGTGTTTCTGGCTTGTGTTCTCATATGGCATATATGTTTTTAAGGAGTGAGAGGGAGAGCAGGACAACTTCCTAAAATGTAGATTTTGCATTAAGCTGCTGTGCACCGACATCTTCCTCTATACTTTGGCAGAACTTGCACAGATACAGAAAGTACTTTTTTGAAATCCTTTTGTTACAAGTTAAGACTTGTGTGGCTTCTTTAATACATAGAAAATATTTGGGAACTTCAGGATGCTGACAGTATGATGCAAAATATTTGGTTGTCTTTTGTGGCTTAGAAGGTGGCTCTGTACTAGATGGCAGGTAAGAATGTTCATGCTTGTAAAAAAGTTTAAAAATTTCTAATAACTGTGTCTCGAAAATAGCGATTATTAACGATTAGTAGAATTAAATCCTATGTAGATAATAACTTTTTGATGAGTCCTTTTAGAGAGCAAACTGTATGGAGAGGATCAGTGAAATGGATGCATCTATTAGAATTTTCATCTGAAACCCATCTTATATGGACAAAGTATCCTGGATGTCTGGATAGTCACGGCCTCTATTGCATTGTATATCAGGACTGAAATGCCAGCGTACTTAGAGAAATGTCTTCTAGCCACCCACAGCATTTCAGGCTTCTGTGACCTTATTACCGTTTCTCTCTTCATGAAAGCTGGTGATGAAAGTGCACTCAATAGATCTCTTACCATTATCCAGCCTGTTTCCTGTGATCTTCTTAAAAGAGTTAGGGAGAATTCCTAGCTGGGAAATGAATCTTAGGGTTAATGCAGTCTATCTTATCTCAGATCCCACTGGGAGAATAGGCTTTCTGTAATTCAGCTGCAGGTTATCCCTTCTTCATGCAGACAAGATGGATGGGGAGATAGAACTGCTCATTTGAAAAAAAAAAAAAAAAAAAAGACTGGGGTAGGTTTTTGGAAGACAAGAAAAAAATTGATTCATTGGGCACATGAGCAGAAAGGTTTGGGTCTAATAAATGGGACATTTTTAGAAATGATTGCCTTTTATTTAAAGTAATGGATTTGGAGAAATATGGAATCCACATTATTGAAAGTGATAAAACCATGTTGTCAGGGTCTGAGTGTAAAACTAGGTTCTGCCTCATCCCCCAGTCATTACATCTGTTGGCGATCTCCTGATTAAATAAAAGCTCTTTTAGATTTAGTAACTTTGCTCTGGATATTGTGGCATCGCTGTGCATGTAACGGTTTTAATAAATTTCATTTATAGAACTAAACAGAAAAGCACTCACTGGCAGAGAGGGCTCTGGCTGCAATACGTTAACTCTTTGGAAACCCATTGCCAGCCAGCATACATATTGAATCTCACCTACAGCACTGCAGACAACTGCAAACAATTAATGTGGTTTTAACTGGTTTTTGTTGGTTTTTTTTGTTGTTTGTGTGTGTTTGTGGTTTTTTTTTTTTTTTAAATTGGAATATGTAAAGTAACCCCACAGTGCCTACAGTTGATCATACACAATTCTGCTTGCTTTCCCTTTACAACTGTGGCAAGAAGAGATATTTCTTAGTAAAGGTAGAATCCTGTATGGAAAGTAAATTTACAGCAAAACATTCATCCAAGTCCTGTCCTTTTTTTCCTGTTGTGATTTAACCCTAGCTGGCAACTAAGCAGCACACAGCTGCTCAGTTGCTCCCCATGGTGGGATGGGGGAGAGAATTGGAAGGGTAAAACTAAGAAAACTTCTGGGTTGAGATAAGAACAGTTTTATAATTGATATAAAATAATAATAATGATAAATTGGTAATGAAAAGGAAAATAACAAAGAGAGAAGTTAAAACCCAAGAAAAACAAATGATGCAAATGAAAAACAATTACTTACTATCAACCGACTGGTGCCCAGCTTGTTCCCGAGCAGTGACCCCCTTGCCAGCTTTCCATCTAGTTTATATGCTGAGCATGATGTCATATGGTATGGAATATCCCTTTGTCCAGTTTGAATCAGCTGTCCCGGCTGTGTCACCTCCCAGCTCCTTATGCACCTCCAGCCTCCTCGCTGGCAGGACAGCATGAGAAGCTAAGTCCTTGACTTAGCATAAGCATGACTCAGCAACAACCAAAACGTCAGTTGTGTTATCAACATTATTCTCATCCTAAATCCAAAACACAGTACTTTACCGGCTACTAGGAAGAAAATTATCTCGATCAAAACCAGAACATTTCCAAAAAACCCAAAGGAAGAATCAGATGTATAAAATCTTTGGAAGATAAGGGCAATCTGAAAGGACCATGTAGTAGTAGGCCCATGCTCTAGAGTTTGGACCTGACCTGGAGCTGACTGTAAGCCTATAGATTTTTCACATCTGTGTTTTAATTTATTTTTGGGTATGAAAATAAGACTCTAGCTCAAATAAGCACATTTTTGGTAGTAAAAGTCAATTTTTGTGTGATCCTAGTGAGTGGTTGTTAAGTCCGCTTTGTGTGAATCTACAGAGGATATGTACTGTGCTAACTTTCAGCTGCTTGTCTCTAAACTCAGACCAAAACAGGACAGATGTGTAAGGCTGGAGGCTGCCAGTTCAAATTCTTCCTGTTGGACAAAGGCCTAGTGTCACATGTGTATGGAACAAGTTATATTGGTATATATTGTGTGTGCTGCAGATAGAAGGGAATAAATCCACTAGAGCAGAACCAGCGTTTTAAGAGTAACTTCATCATTTTGTGACAGCAGGAAATTGCAAGATATCAGTAACTTTTATTCATAGTTGTCATTCTGTGCTGACATTGTATAGCAGTAGCACTGGGAACAGCCCTTGGACCAGGCCTGTTCTGTGTGTTAAAAACCCAACTATCTTATCTGATTGTTCCTTCAAAAACTTTGGAGAGGGGAAAAAACAGAAATTATTTTGAAATTATTTTTAGGGACTATGAAAAGAGAAAGCAACTGGAGTGTGTGTAAGAGACTTTGGTGTCCTTTCTTTTTCCTCTCAGGTTCAAGAAACAAGATCTGCACAAAAAAGATCTTCGTTCTTATGTCTCCTTTCTCCAGGCACATTTCTTCTTTGCCTTCCGTTGTGTGTTGTATTTTCAGGGAGAAGAGAATACTTATTTAAAGTAAAATCTACCTCACAGTTTTGAAAGGGGAATTTTACCCTTGAATAGTTTGATTATGTGCATGGATAACATTGATTGCTTTGGACTTGGACACAAAATCTGTAGTCAGGCCAACTCCTTTCTGTGTTACTGTGGAACAATAATGTGGTAATGAAGCTTAAGTGCTGCATGGTACCTCCACTGGGAATGATGAAAATACTATACTTGCTTTCGTTATCACTGCTGTATTACACCTTGCTTCCACTGATGACAACAGATAATTGTGTGGCTTACTTGCATTTAGTTAAGCTATTGGCATGTACTTGTGAGATGGTGGGCTCAAAATGACCTTGCAACAGGAGCCAGCTTCTTGGAGAGTTCTCCAGTGGGAACTGTGCTGATTGAATGATAATTTTAGGGAATTAATGATTTTTCTCCAAAATGAAATTTGTGTCAATATATTTGGGGGAGAGGAGCATGATGTTCAACAAAAAGTTACCTCTCTTGATATTGCTCTCTTTGTACATCACTTCTGATGAAAGAGATAAATGGCTATGAGAAAAGGACAAGCCAAGTGCTTTTCCATTGACATCTGTGAGCTTTGGGTTAGACTTAAGCAGCAGAGTGTGACTCAATTTTAGGGAGGGAGCTTGGGGAGGAAAAGAAACAGAAATCAGAAGACAGATATACTTTATTATCTCTGTGGTCAATTTTAAATTTCTTGCACCTGCTATCTTCTCAGGGCTACCAGAATGCTAAAATACATGGCTTAAGAACCTAACTCACTCTGTAGGTTTGGGAGTCATCCTGCTATCTTCTCAAGAACAGGTGGTTAAAGTGTGTTTTACTGAGTTACACACTAGAAAATACCATTTGTTCTACACTAATCAAGGTCAGAATTGGAGGTGATTATCTCATTTGAAGTTGTTGCTTCAAAATTCTTTATTTTTTAGAAATCCAGTATGTATAACTAAAGATCTCTGAAACACTTTTCTTACTTTTTGGAAAAAGATACATCTTTGACATGAAAATTGTGGAGTCCGAGGAAAAAAAAATGAGAAAACAGCAATTGATTAAGAGGAGAAAAAAAAAATCACCTCTTTCCACAGTTTGTGTTATATTGATCAGAGGTTCATTTATCTTTCCAACAGTTTATGCCTGCTTTTAAGTCAAAGGTAATTTTGCTGCTGCTTCTGTGGCAAACAGATCCTTTTATTGTAAATCTGACTGAAAGCTCACCAACCTGTAAGGTTTGACTAGGATATAAGATTAACTAAAACAATGCTTCATGGATTAGATACTTTGGTGCATATATGTTGTTTTCATGATTTCCATTACTTTTCATCTCTTCCAGTTAGCTCTAGATCGAGCACTCAGGATAATTTTTAGCTTTCATTTCTTTCATGTAGGTAATATATTACAAATAGGTAATGAATCCTGTACTATTGGACGGGTCTTGTGGTCTAAGCAATAGTTGTTTTTGTTCTCTTCCTATTAGTGGCAAGGAATTGGAAGCAGCAGTAAACAACCAGTGACTGCTCCAGCTTTCAGGAACCTAGAAAGAGCACCAGAGAGACATTATCGTATCTGTGAGGGACAGTCAGCAGAGTTATTTGAAGGAGAGTTTCTTTGAACGGTGGATCTCCTCTGACTTCCACTTCTGTAGGTGCCAAGCCATTCCTCTAATGCCTGGAAATTACTCCAGTGACTGCAGTGGCCATAAAGGTCCAGACTGGGGAAATGCGGTCCAGAGGCTGGAATTCACAGTTCTATATTTTGTGCCTGGGTAAAAGATGATTAAAAAGTGGGTGGGTGAAAGAGCCTGCTCTCTGAATTTTTACTCCATTGTTATCTGCAGAACATGCACAGCTTTATAAAAGTGCAGGAATGTGGCCTTTAATTAACAATTTTGTAAGTATATGAATAAGTCAAAGGTGCTTTCGGAAAGTGGAGGATGGAGGCATGGGGGAAAGGAATGGAAAAAGAACAAAGTGCATGTGCAAAGATCCTGTAGCAAATCACAGCACTTTGGATGCGTAGATCTGAATTGACTTGAATTCAGTCTGAAAGTGGAAAGAGAGTCTTTGACCTTTTCAGCTGTTTCAAATGGAGTTAGAGTGTGACAGGGGTGTCCAGAAAAGATTAGCTGTGGCAAAGAGACGTGCTTTGCCTATGGGCAGGGTCAGTAGGCCAACAAAGTCAGCCCAAAGCTTGTCAAAGCTGATTACATGTCAAAAATGGTTCATAAGTGCTATTTATTGCACCTTTTAAACAGTATTTTATGGTGTGTGTTTCTTGTGCTGATAATAAAAATAGCAACAAGGTTGATTGTGAAGTGTTTTATTCCATGATACTGCTATACTGACAAGGGTAATAAAAGCTTTGATTCAAGGTTGCTAATTGTTTTATGAGAGGAAATCATCAGTGAAACAATCTCGTGTGTTTTGATGTTTTTTCTGGATCAGCACTAAGTTAAGAAAGCAGTTATTAGCACTTTGTTTTCTTTCTTTTCCTTTTTGTGATTCCTCCTTTTCTGTTCTCATATCCTCCCCTTGTCAGTGCTGTCTAGGTACTGTAGTGTTAACTCACTTTGTCCAGGAGGGCTGTTAATTTTTTAAGTCACTTGGGAATGGATTGAGCTGCCAGGTTCAACTCAACAGACTAAAATAATTTTCGCTGTTTTTGATATTCTGAATGGGTTTAAATCTTACTAAGTGCCATGAAGTAATGCATTATAAAATAATGCAATAGAGCTAAACTAGCAGAGATTAAAGTTTGGTCCTGAAAGTTTGGAGTCAATGCATAAATCAATCACAGTATATTTTTTAGTATCCTACATTAGGGATCTTCCATAAAATTGTCACCACATTGCAAAGTATTCTCAAGTTCAAAAGACTTTCTAGTGCTGAGATGCAGGTGAATAAAAATCCTGCCACCAACAAAGAGTTGAAACCAACCATATGCACTTGGTGAGTTCTAGCAATTCTAGAGCTAGGGTCTTGCTGCCCTTGATTGACATCTTTTCTTCTAAAGGCTCAGTCAGATTAAGAAGGTAATATACATACTATGTACTTCCCTTACGTTTCTTTTCCACATGTAAATGGCTGTATTTGTTGTGCCCCTGTTTATGAAATAGAGTTACTATTCTTGAAAATGAAAAGGTGTTGGGCCATAGAATATTATACGCTAGTCTGATCTGCCGGTAGCTCTGTATTAAGTTATGGCACATCTAACTTAAAACATTCAGATCCTTCTGGTTAATATATTTGCAGTAGGCGTATTTACTTCATCAGAATTGCTTTGACAAAAAAATTGCTACCATCCAAGTTGAATAATTATTTAAGAACGGATGCAAGCAGGCTAACCAACAGTTTCTGCATAAAAGGTTTCCTTTATAAACAGATGTAGAATTTGCATGACACATGATACAGTCTTGCCCTGTTCAGCATTGGTAAGGCATCAGCAGAGAACTACGTTCGTTTTTTGGCCTGATCAGAAATCTAGAGACCGGTGGTGTAAATATGAAACCTATTGAGAAACACTGAATTTGAAGTCCTTAGGCTATGGAGAAACACAATAGCAACCCTCAGAAATGTAGAAAGGCTACCACAAATAATTTTTCTCCATATTTGTGGTGACAGAAAATGAGGGAGTTAAAGCATCAAGGAAAATCTGGGTTGAAATTTGGGAAAACCTTTCTGAAGGTGGCAATGATAAAACTCTGGCCTATGAAGCCTCTGTCGTTGTGACTGTTCTCCAAACAGATTAGAGAAACAATAGGAGGGACAGAGGGATGATGTGAGAGACTTCATGGCTTTTTCTAATAATGAGCAGCTCTAGTACTGACTACAGAGTGCAACTGAGACAGAATGTAAGTTTAATTTGTCAAATGTAGCTGACAATTATTTTAATATTATTTTCTAATTTATTACAGTAGATTCAAGGACTCTAAAATTACTTCCCCAGGTTTTGTGCATCTTTGAACTAAATCATGCAGTTATGATGCACTTAGCTTTCGATGGAAGGGAGACCACTGCTGCTGCAGTTATGGATGCTACTTGTTCACTGGGATTTATCTATCCTTTAATTACAATTCAGTTTCTATCTAGAAACCTTTTTTCTTTGATCTTATCCATTTCTGTTGTGTGTTTTATAGAGGAGTTAAGGGTAATGAAGACGTTATGCAATGTAAAGTAAGTCTTACTATGATACTTCATGCTATTCATCATATTCTTCTAGTATTTTTGAAGTCTGGCATCATCCGTGTATTTAAGACTAAAGTATGTTTTATGTGAGTGAAGGTTTTTATAGTCCTTAGAGAGCTACTATTTCTCCATAAGCCAAAATGCCTATGCTCTTCATTTGTGTGTGTTGTCTGTGGTGATAGGGGAAACTGGAAGAATAGAATTAACATAAAAACTGGGAGTATTTACTTGGATTTTATAGAAGTGCTGAAATGAATATGAGAGTATATTATAAAGCCTATTCTGAGAGCATTTCCAGTGCTACTGAGAAGACCTGTGAGAAGATATTTTCATTTGCTTGGAGTGCAAGAGTGAAGGAGAAAGAAGGTAGTGCTAAGAGGGAGTAGTCTTGATCTGATCCTGCAATTCATAAAACAACCAAATAAAAAAGTTTTTGATCTGAAGAAATTTTTTTTCTTTGTTTGTGGTGAGGGTAAAAAGAAGTTAGAACAGCCCACTTAATTCCCCTTCTAAGAGCTTGCAGAGAATTCAAGTGTTTTATTACTCTGTTCTGGGTATGTCTGTGCGAATGCTGGCTTTTTCTCCTTCTGGTTATAAATTGTTTCCAGTACATAATATTTAACCGAGTGCTGATTATTTAAGCTAAGTCAATGAGTTGTTATCATGTGGCATTTTATATTATTTAACAGAAAAAGTTTTAAACCTTTATCTGATTAATTTTAAAAAGGAGGGGGGGAAAAAATGTTTACGTGAAGTTCCACAGTCTGACTATGAAATTCCAGTTGGGTGAGTTTCCCACAGCTGACATGCTGACTCCCTCCTCCTTCATGGTATCTCCTGCAGCCTGCTGGTTGAGCCATGCCAGCGAGCATCTTCTTCTATGACAAGACTTCAGTTAGCGGAAACAGACTAGATGTTCCAAGGTAGCGTATGGACCATAGCAGAAACAGGGTAGGGACCAGTCACACAAGCAGTGTGGGTGGCACTGGTAGGCTGTGGTCAGGGGACTCCTTGAAAATCATAGCTACAAGTGCAAGAAAATGCTTTTGAGGGTTTGTATCCTGCCCCTTTCACCTTGATTTCCTCATATCCTAGGCTGTACGGGAAAGTAATTCTATCTAGTTCAGAGATAGGTTTTGAAAATCCCACAAGCTTCCTAAACCAGATATTTAAGAATTGCCCTCTAACTTTCTGCCCAAAGAGTTGTGTTGCTTGTTTTTTGGCTTAGTAGGAATGCAATACCTTCCTGCTAGCTCCAGCTCAGAAACTCCTCCTCCTGGGAAGTTCCTCGTGCTCCCAAGCTTTGGGTTTGGATGTGTCAGTATTCAGTTTGTTAACAACTCCACCTGGTTTTAAAATAACATCAAACTTACTACATTTTCTTAGCATCTCAAACCAGCATTAATTTCTCTGCATATGAGCACTTGTTAATTGGTTTAGCTATAAATAACCAAGTCATGTGACAGGAAGATGATATAAAGACCAATTGACTCATGCAAGTAGGCTGCACTCATTTCTCAAGCAATTGTACTTATTGTACTACATTGACTTATGCCTGATCTAGGAGTTTACAGGAGATCTCAAATGTAAGATAGCAGTAGGTCTATACGTGTTTCTTTTGTTCCTTGAAATTGCTTTCTCTGGCTGCTGTGAAGCTTCCAGGAAGCAGCTTTTACCTTGCAGAAGCTCTTACTTCTATGTTACTTACTGCACTTAGCGGCTATGGGCTCCTTAAGGAAACTTGTGAAGCTACTGCACTTACTGGTTCTCTGCTTCATTTCACAGCTGCCACCTGTGGGAGGGTAGCTCAGAGGCTCTGTGGGGAGAAAACTGGTATCTGGCTATGCAGTGAAGAGAAGAGTTGAAGAAAGCTTTAAGGAATTAGAGAAGTTCCGGGAAAAAGGCAGTGTACCCAGTAACTTCACAGTTGTTTTTTTAAATTCTGTTAAGTGTTTATCACTTTCTTGAACTGTCATGAACTAGAACTTGGATGTTTTGAATGAACAGGACAGTTTGTAATGCACAATCACAGCATGTAGAGAGCACTCAAGATCAAATATTTTATACCATGATTGGTATCTCATGCTTTCTATCCAGCATTTTTGCAAATTGGCTTTTATTCAAATGAAGGATGGGAAGCCTGTTTCTGGAGAAATCATGCAATAAATTGCAGCCTGGTTCCTGCCTTGCCTTTACATCATGTAATGCTTAAAGATCTTGGTAGTCATGTAACTGAGTGAGGAGGGTAACCAGTAATCTGTTCGAGTCTCTGAAGTATAAATCCACTATTACTTCCTTCTCCGTATATTTAATCGCTTTAATAACAAACTTCAGTACTTATTTGATAAGCCAAAACAAGAGACTGTATGATGAAGGTTTACTCCAAACTAAAAAGTAAAAAAAAAAAAAAAAGTAACATGCTCCTCTCGCAAGGACTCATTCTCAAGCATTTCATTCACATTCCTTTTGAAGCGTACTTGGAATATTCCTAAAAGCATTGATTTTCTTTTAATTATCAATGGTTAGAAAAATAATTGTTCCTGAAGACATTTAGACAGGCTTCAAGTGAACATGATGAGACAGGAAAAACCGATGTTGATAACTCTTGTTTCCATTTTCAAGATACAACCTGAAGAGAAAGCAAGATTGGTAAGCATGAAATATCCTTACACGTGAGTACAGCTTCAATTTCTCTGTACGATATACTTATATTACAACTTTATATCTGTGTGGATTAGGCTAACAGCACTGGCTCTTTGGAAAACACCAGAAACTGTGAAGGAACCGTCCAAGCAAAGAACAGTAAAGCCTTTTTATCACAAGAAAAATATGCATACAAAGAACTCTTAACTTCTTAAACACATACAAAACTATTATGATAATAGAGCCCACTTAATGTAAACCAATTACAAAAACAGAAAAAATGTAAATACATCTATAATTTGTCCTACTTAAGAATGATAAAGCATTTTCAAACTTAGCTCTGATTCCAAAACCCTCTAAGCAGTGAATAAAACCTAACCTGTGATCCCTTCAGTTTCAGCTGTTACACAACTTACCAAACTATTGTTTTCTTTGTGCTCCTTGATAATTAAATTTCTGAGAAGTCATACAATGTCTTTGACAGAAGATAAGATGCTCTTATGCAAATACTGTAGTGCTTTACAAATACCTCCTTTTCTCCCCACCCTTTCAAATCTGGTAAAGTTTTAGCATTACTTTGATAGAATAATTTTTCTAGAGAGTAAATTTTACTTTATATCTATGTGAATGACACTTGTGGTGAATCTAAATAACTGAAAGTGGAACATGAATCTCATTAGCCAATGTAATTTCTTAGTATCTGATCCAAACCATCAGCATTTTTTTTGCTCCTTAAAAATAGAAGGCAAATTCGAAAGATTGAGTGTGAATCCAGATGCAAGTTCAGGGCAGGGTGGATCAATGTGAATGATTGGAAAGGTGCTGTCAGGTGCTTCTTAATGGGGGACACAATTGTTGGAAAGATCAAACTGTAGCTGAATTTATTTGGCTTTCAGTAGGGAACAGTATTTCAGACAGAAACTCCTAATTGGTAGTATACAGTAAAAGTGACACAGTAAAAATGTCTGGCCTGTGTGTTAATTGCTCTGTCTGAATTAATACAGCCGTATTATTTATTGGAATACAGTAATCAAACCAGCTGCTGACTGTTACAAAGGGGGGCCATTTCAATTAACAGGCATTGCTCCCAAAGGGGCAGTAAGGAGAAGTAAGCAATAGATGTATGCAGGTATTCAGGGAAGAAACTGTAAATGAGAGAATAGCTCATTCTTGCACCTGATTGAGATGTGAAGGGACTTATGCTTAATGGAGAGTTATAGTGATCTTCAAGGTGGTTTCTTGTATCCTTTGTTGCATAGTTTACTAATATTTTTTGTTGGCAGGTGGACCATTAATATTAGCAGCAGATGTCTTTATTTCCTTGTGGTAGAAATCAAATGCAATAAAGCCTATCAATTTTCGTTCATCCTTAGTTACTGAAATCGGAGCTCAGATGCACACTTTGACTCTTTGAGGGTAGGGAAGTGAATTTACATTTTCTGTTGCTCGGCCATGTAATGTTTGGACAGCGGTGCATGTTGCATGTCTCAGGTTTGAGGTAATATCTCATTTACATCCACATCTACATATTGAGTAGATGAGTGTGAGAGGTGGAGTAGTGTGCAGGGCCTTCCCCAAGGGCAGGAGGCTCATTTGCTCTGTATTCCTTCCCTTTCCCACTGAAAATTTCGAAAATGTAAGAGAATTCTTGATCCACCTAGAATCTGTGTTACTGGATAAATTTTCAGTCTTCTAAATAAGTGCAAAAAAACCCCAAAACAACCCTACAGGGTTTTTTTGAGACCAACATGAGGTACTCTTTGTCAATGTAAGTGAAAAAAAAAAAACCCATGTAAAAACTGTTGCCTCAAAGATGGGATTGTTCATAGCAACATATATGTCTACTCTATCAGAAGTTTATTCCTTCCCCTTTGTTTTATGTTTCTATAATACAGTCCTTAGTAGACTGATTTGCCTTCATAGTTAGTGCTTGAACAGTTTTAGGTGTTCCTTTTAAATTTTTAAGTGTGGGGTGTTTTTTTTTTTTGTTTTTGTTTTTTTTTTTTTTTTAAATTTCTTTGATAAGTTGATTCAGGATCTTGAGATTTTTCAGGACTCTCTTGGCCTGAGTGCACCATCCCTGAGCAACATACTTGTGCAGCCTGGTGTTCTTAGCCTATATCAAATATTTTACCCAAAATATTTTTAGTTGAATGAAATATCCTCTGTTGTCAGTCTCTGTTATATTGGGTTAGGGGCTTTGCATGAGGAAAAGTTAAAAGCAAATGTGAAACAAAACAATCCCAATACACACAACTCAAATTACTAATTTCCCAATCTAAAGACTGTAAAATATCATCGTATAAAAGTCGAGAACAAAAGCTTAAAATCATTATATCAAGGTATTGGTTCATAGGTTGTGTATCTTAACCGAGAGTCAGATAGCTATGATGAAAAAAAGCCCTCTGACCTTACAGTATATCATGTTGCTGAAAGAAAGGTGGTGTTAGAGAATAGACTTCAGAGAACAGGTAATAGACATTTTGGTGGCTGAAGTCGAAATTCAGTATAATTTATGGGAACTAAGAATTTTGGAACTGAAAAAAAATCCACAAGAATCTGTTAGCAAAGCTTCAGTTTTCTATGAAGACAATAAATCCGTATGTTTGGTCTAAAATCATGTAAAGGCAATAATCTAAATATGCAAACAATTTTTGTATATAGAGTCAGCATTTTGACTCTTATTGCAACATTACTTTTAAGCATACATACTCTTACTTTTTTGATATAAATTATGTTGCCATACTATACTAGGTTCCTTCTGTTCCTTCTACAGTGGAAAGCTGACCCAAAGCTGAGACTTTTTGAGGCTATAGTATTGCAATCAAATTCTTGATGTAGTGAAGCCATACTAGAGTGTGGGTATGTCCATACATTCATATGCATATGTTATCAGTATACAAAGTCCTTGTACAAGACAGAATGCCTGGTGATGAGGAAGATAAATCAAAAGGTTTATTTACAGAATGCCTTTTGTTGCCCTTAAGAGTACCAGTGGCAGGAGTGTGGGTGGAGGCTGAATAGGAGTTGTTTTGCAATTTTTCCCCATTAAAGGCTTTGCCTTGCTTCAAGAGATTAAGTATCAATACATTTGACTCTTGTACATCACTTAACTCATTAGTAAAATAAGCTTTTCCAAGGAATTGTCATCTTTTAACTGCTAAAATATTAGTAGACTTAAGCATACAAGAAATTATTGGTTTGAAAGGATATCATCTTTGTTGATATTTTTTATCCCTGTGTTTTTCCAGAGTGCTAAATGTGATAGAATTCACAGATGTTCACATTTTTTCTTCTTAAAAGAAGCTAAGCTTTAATTATGAGTCAGTTAAAAGTAGAATCGTTTGGCAATACAGATTTGTTCTGAGTGAGTTCAAATATCAAATGCAGTCTGGAACAGCATGCAGGAGGCTTAAGAGCATCTTTATAGTGACGAAATTCAATTTGAACTGTTCCTTATCAGGCTTCACTTGATTGTTTTCCTGTAATTTCTTCAAACCTTGCAATCAATCAAATCAATGGCTTAAAAAACTCAACAAAGTAGTATTTGAGTCATCAAAATATTATTATGAATTTGGAACAGAAGAGGAGCCATTTAAAAACTTTGGACTGTATGGATGAAATGTCCTACTTTTTCCAAAGTACAGATTGGTTGGAAAAAATGATATTGTTGGATGCAAGGCCTTGGTTTGGCAAAATAATTAAGAACTTGACTTGAAGTCGAGTGGGTCTGGTATCGGGAAATGTTGATTGGCCAGTCTGTTGTTGCAGAGCTGGAAAGAAGCTGATACTTCATTCTAAAACAAAGTTTCTTCATTAAAAGGGAATGAAAAAACATCATAACCCCCCCCCCGCCCCCCCCAAAATCAAAAAACATAATAAAGCAGACACATCAACATTTCACTGTGCTGTCTTGGTTAGTGTTGAGAGCAAGTGGCAGAGTCAAACAGTTTTATCATATTGGTATTTGGTGTAAGCTGAAATTTCTCCTTAAACTAGTAGTAGTGCTAATGAATTCAGCATATGAAGGAATCTTTGTTATATGAACCCCCAAATTCTAATCTCAATTTATCAGTCTGAAAATAATAATAATAATTATAAAAGCAAAATTGAGGCTATAGTGGTTTTTATTTTTTTTAATGTTAGGCTTTTGAGTTGAGAGATTGGAGTTACATTTTCAGTTTTCTAGACAGACAGGAAGTATAAAAATAGCCTTTTTTTAAAAAAAAAAAAAAATTCCTATTCTTGCAAGAGTTCTTGTAACATGACTTCAGGATCTAAGCCTTTAAAATGCTTGCAGTGCTAGGTGGAAGGTTGCAAGAGGCTTGTTTTATAAATTTTTGCGGGTAGAAAAAAAAATTGATTTCTCATATCAAATGCTGTATTCTTTAAAGATAAAGTCTTGTTTTCATGGGTTTCATGTTTTTATCGCTGAGTTCTGCTCAGCTGTCCCTTAATCTGTGACAAAACTCCACATAGCTATCATCTATTTTCTCAAAAACAGGTGGTAAACTTCTTGGGATTTCAAAATAATCATATGAATTGATCTTGCATACACGGTATGGAACTAAGTAGGTGATTAGCAGAGGAAGAGAAAATAAAGTATTAAAATGTTCAGTGGCTTGAAGTACCTGGGAAGCTTAGCTTTTGTGGATAGACTTACATTCTTTCTGCCAATTTTGTCTGTACAAATTACCAGCATTCTGATTGCATGAAAGTACTACGGTAGTTACTAAGATAACTTAGAAGGTCATCTGTAGAAATAGTCTTGCATTTTTTACATACATTTGTATATTTTAGAGAGTAGGTGTCTTTTTATTATTCCTCGTAGGTTAATTATTCTGATTAGCTTTTGCAATTATCTGAAGAATAATGGCTTTTCCTTAATGGATATTTTCTTCTTACTCTGATTTAAACCTCTTCTTTTGAATATACTTTTTCATCAAAATAGAACGTTCAATAAAATACCAGCAAAAGGTATATGCCAGTGCATTTCAGAAATCTGTCAGCACATGAATGAGTGACTTATTATATATTCAGAATTTTATTCACTCAGAAAGCAAAAAAACCTGTGTTAGTTTGCAATAAATTAGCAATAGATTTATAGCTGTGTTTTAATGATAAAAATATAGACCCTAAAGAATTTTGGTTGGAAAGAATAATTGGGCTGCTGAGGAGCTGGGAGAAGGTGATGTATCTGCATAATTTCTTTTGCAATTCACTTGCTGCCAAGAGCAAGAAAAATGTCCTTTTCTCTATTATAATAGTATTTAAGTAGACTCTGAGAGTTTATGAAGGTTTTTATCTTGGAAAGTATAGCTTACTAGAGAGAAGGGAGTGTTTATACCTTTGTTTTTTCTGTTCTGTGTTACAGATACAATTTTTCACTCTGTTAAAGAGCAAAGTAGCTAGTGCTGTGTGAAACCCAGACATTTTAAACTAAAGCTTTTATCTTCTAAAATCCTTGTAAGCGTAGAAGTAAGTTTTGAAAGCGTGGTTATTTTTCCTTACATGTTGAAGAGGTTTTGTTTGACTGTGCCAATGAGAAATTTTAAATCTGTCTCATGAAACTTGCTCAACAGTGCTTCTGCTTTTGCTTACCTTTTTTCTTGGCAGGTTAATCCAGCTATATTACCATGAAGAAATTCAAGCTTTAATAATAATCCAAAAGGAATCTTTCCTAGTTGTCCTCAGAAGGCCTGACTTTTCCCTTACTGACCTGTCTATCTTGACTAATCAGACTCTAGTAGTTCATGTGAATGAGGGCTGGTTTTATATCAGAAAAAATAAAACAAAGTGAAACAAACAAAAAAACCCAACCAACCAAAAACAAACCACAAAAGAAAAAGTTCCTGAATGCCATATGGTTTCTGATGAGAAAAGTATGTTTTACTTCTCTAGATCAAATGGAAGGATTTGTACAAGCTTTGAAAAGGGAAGTTATGTTTTCCAGAAGCCAAAGAGGATTTACTGTCATAAGAATTGTTTTATTAATATACATAGATAAACTAAAGCAAGCTGACCAAAGTTCTGTTTAGAATTGAAGAAGAGAAGTCCCTGCATCTGGGCAATTTGCTACCTTTGGATGGAGCGCACTTGAATGTCTGACCTTCAGGCAGGCAAAGTTGGGTCTGATGAGTCCCAATCTACCAGCTACTTTATGTATTTCATAGGATTTTGCCCTTCTTCCTGAATCCTTTGAAAATAGCAATAGTATTTCAGTAATAGTGTGGCAGGATGTTATGCTGCAGACAAAAAAATGCAATGTTTTTTTTTTGCTATTCAGGTTTAAAGAGATCTTGCATTAGATAAGGGGAGGAATTTTGTCTCTGGATGATTTTTTTTTTTCTTTTTTTTTTTTTTTCTGCCTGTGCTGAGACTTGGTCTCAGAGTCTCCTCGCCTGTTTCTGTATTCCTTGACTTATACTGCATACACTGTATCCTCTTCAAAATCTGTTCGCCATACCAGATCCCCTCTTTTCTCTTCTGTGGCTGCAAGGTACTCCCCTAGTCTCTAAGTACATGAGCTTGGGTATGCTAGGTCTGTTGTGCTCTATCACATTTCTTGGCAATACCAGAAATTAGGTTTCACCATTACAGAGGCAAAATAGGGCATGTATCTTCTGCTTCTTCAACTGCTGCATGGAAAGAGGTGGAAAAATGGCAGGGGAGCGTTATGGAAAAAGGTATTGATGTTGCCATAGCACAGTGGCAACAGCCTAGAAATTATATCACTTTTATTTGGCATTACACATATTAGAATTATGATATTGTATTTTTTTGTATGTTGAACCATACCTGAACGTTTCAGTTCTTTGCTCTCTCTTCATCAGTCCTGCCCAACAGTAATTAAGCTACAGCGGGCCTTTCCAAAGGCAGAGGAGTTTAAATATCAGTAATTTGATCTGCCCTGTTTACTGATCTCTGCTGTTAGCTGAGTTGAAAGTGAAATGTTTTAATTAAAACGATTGGCAATAAGTTGGTATAATGCCATAATTTGCACTGGGCCTCTTCTAGAAAATTACTTAACCTCTGCCTCTGTTGCTAAGGCAACTAATGGACATAATTGTAACAGGGTGTATATAGACAGCAAGTGGAGGGCTTGAAGCTTTTTTAAATGGCTGGGGTATGATGACGCTAAAAGATTAAAGTGTGATGTTAGTAAAATATATCCAGAAATCTCTTCCATACTTTAAGTTCAATCTTCACATTTTATCTTCTGGTACTGTTTCACGTTTCAAAACCTTCCAATTTGGACTCTAAAACCTTATGAGGTCATACTTAAGTTCATTAATGCAGCAGTGTATGTATAATAACTTGCGATATAATCTGGAAATGGCAATGGCTATTCTACTGGGATTTAGAATAATGTGTTTGATGGAATCTTATCACTAATCTATATTGAATCAGCGAAGAGTTAAGAATTAGATCATATATTATAAAGTAGCCTGAATTGCATTTTTAGACAAAAAACATGAATATCACTTTTTTTCCTCCTTCACTTGCTGAACCTTAAGGTTCATAATGAACCTGGGCCCTATGATAAAATGGAGTATTTTTCTGAAAGAGATGTATGAATTCTGAAGAGAGCTTAACAGGTGCTCTTGATGTGGTGTTTGTCACCGCCACCCGTGTGGAATTTGATGGGGTCTTTTAAATAACTTTTAGACTCTATACTTTCTCATTTGCACTGTTTCCCCCCAGTGAGAGCAACATAAAATTGAACATTTAATACGTTGTTTCTCTGTTGGAAAATATTCAGAACCTGAGTCCAAAGAAATTACAATTCTTACTGAGAAGAAAGAAAGGGTGCTTTTTACTCTGTGCACTTTCCTACTGACCTGATCCATCTCTAACATTTAGGCTCTTAAAGATAAAAATAAACAGAATGTAATCATACAGCATGACAGTGCAAAATGCGCCTCTCGGAAGGGTCGACTTAAGCTTGTGCAATCACCTATACAGAGCTAAGGATTCAGTCATTTGAGGCCTTCTTCCTTATATCATCTTGTTTACCTTTTCTATCTTTTCTATGTGTGCAGTGTACCCTGAAGGCCAAGACTGGGGAGAATAGGGAAGTGGCAGAATGAGTAGTACTTAGCTGTAGGAAAAGAGAGGCACCTGAAATATCACACAACTTAATCCCATAGCTCATTTGCTTTTTCTTTATTCCTTTATTAGTACACATAATTGGACAAATTAATTTGAAAATTCATGCAATTTATGACTTTATAGTTAGTATCATATGGAATAAAACAAATGACAAAGATTCTTTGGTTTTGTTTGTAAAAACATTGCTGGAAAGAAATTTTATTCCAGGGTTACAGAATTCCTAAACCAAATGTAACTTGAAAATTAAGAGCCTGAGCCATTAAAAATTAAATTGCTTTCTAGTCTTACATTATGACTCTGTTTTCAATGAGACAAGGTAAGAGTTTGCAAAAAAGGATTAATTCAATAGTTTTACTTGAAAACCTTTTAGTGCTATAAGACCAGTAATTACTGAAGTATTAACAAGTTGCGTTTAAAGTATTGACAATAGGTTATATAACTTGGCAATCATTTTAAAAGAGAAGAAGCTAAAGCAATGATTGTATAAATGGCTTTACTAAAACATTTAAGTTTGGGCCCGAAGTCTAGAACTCTTAGGCACTTGAAATTATTGAACTTCATGGTAGATGGCTGTCTGACCAAAACAGTCTAACTTGCTTGATTTGTGAAAGGCCATTGTATCAGAAAATGATGTGAGGAAGGTTGCATTCTCATTGTGGAGATTTTAATAAATTCTAGACCTTTGTGGGTTTTTTCCTTTTTCCATTCCCCCACTCCCACCTTGTATATATACATATAGATACATGTGGAAAACATCTCTTGAAAATTGTTGATTATGTTAATGTTTAGGAAGCTAGAACAACCTAGACTAACAAAAACTACATTAGGGACGTTGAGAACAAAATAAAGCGCTCTCAAAATGTAAATTTTGTAAGGCAGTTTCCACTTCTCTGTCTTCCACCACACCCCAGCGCTTGTCTACAAGGGTGGAAAGGGAAGTTGAAAGCAGGCATGGGAGAAGGCGATCTCCCCAAATCAAGGAGGAGGAGGAAGTGCAAGGAGGAATCCCATGTCATGAGCAGCAGTTTCTCAAGATAAGCAGGTTCCAGAATGCCTGGTGATGTAGATAAGCATGGGTCAGAGAGCAGTGAGAAGGGACTTAAAGGCAGATGTCACATGCATGTGCAATTACAGAAGATGAAAGGCAGTCAGGTGCAGGAAGTGGGAGGAACGAAGGTGAATCTTATTCCTATCTCTGATAGGCTTTTGTTGTAAAACATGCTGGCCAGATAGCTGTGCTGGTCAGCAGAGGATACAATCAGCACCAGGAGAAGGGCAGACATGCTTACTCCCCCCCAGACCCCAAGGGAAGCTGCACTGCAGCTGTACCATGACATGGTGGTGTGAGATGTCTGTGGCCTTGCTTGCTCTTGGCTGCGGTTATCTTGTAGTAAGTTCAGAGCATGGCCCTGGCAGGCAGTTGTGCTGGCATAACTGAAGTAGAGGAGAAACTACATGACCTGGCTTCCTCAGGTCTGAAGCCAGACTTATCAACAACCTCTAGAGAAGGATAGCTAAGTCTGACTGCTCGGCCAGTGTAATTCTAGGCTCCTGGCATTGGCCAGGGTGTTTGGCCCCTGCTCCTACGCACGCTACTGTCTACAGGCAGTCTTGCCTCACTGGGGAAGTACATGCCGTCTTCTGTACCTGCCTCTATTTCGGAATATGCATTTGCGATCACTTTTCTGCTCTTCTGATGTTTATTATTTTTTAAAGGAAAAATATCTTAGTTCCCTTCAAGTAGACTTTTGTTAGTAAAAGCCCTAAAAACCATGAAAAATACTTGGTAATCTCAATAGAACAGTTAATAAATCACTCTTCTATACCTAAGTGTTAGGGTAGAAATTTAACAACTGGTGCAAATATTTATTCTTATGTTTCTCACGCACGTAACAACATGTCCCTTATGAGTTAGATAGAGAAGGACAATATGAGATGGAATTCTGGCAAAATGAGCTTCTAAATGAAAATGTTAAATGGTTTTGAAGAAGAGATAGAGTATTCATTTGCTGGAGATCACGATTAAATTGATTTTGAAAGGGAAGAAAAATCTGAAAAGTCAGAATAG
>NW_009598512.1:0-2622 GCF_000690535.1 Cariama cristata | reverse complement strand
GGAAAGAAATGTGCAAAACATTAAAATTCAGCTGGTAGAACTGCCAGTCTGATTAAATGAACAGTTTCAGTTTAAATCAATAAAACTGTGCATAAACTGTGTACTAAAAGTATGGTTTTATCTTTAGATGTTGAAAATTGCAACATATGTACTGAAATGAAATTGCTGTGTGCTTATGTTTTATTGTTAAAATGAATGTAATTTACCATATATAGTGAAATGATACCAGTGTATCTGCAACATATTAGTTCTGAATGATTAGGAATATAATTCTCATTGCTTACAAGCCAGATTGTGATAGCCATTGTTGAACGGTCCTCGTCAATGTGTGAAGATCACTCTGAAACTGTATGCAGTGAGAATGCCTGGTATGAAATTCATTCAGGTGTCAGAGACATGTAGTTGCAATTATATCCTTTAATCTTACATTTTAAGTAGTACATCTGGATGTGACAGTGCCAGTAAAACCAGGATCAGCTGACAGCCACTTCAAAATCTGTGTAAGGGTATTGCTGTTTGACCTGTAGAAACCTTGTCGTTTCCTGTTAAGCTATGCTGAACTGAAGAAAACATAGGTGTCTATTCCTGTATAAAATTTTCCTGTGCTGTGCACTTAACAAGTAGCAGCTCTGCAACATACATATTTTGGCAAAGCAAAGCAGAATAGTAATATTTGGGAGCCTAGATTTGCCTACAGGTGTCTTTTCTTCACCTTGGAAAAAAGAGTGGATTAAACCATCTGTGTGCTACTTTTTTCCCCTTTGAGTATAGAAATTCTGCACTTAGAAAAATCCAGTTCATTGGTACATAACTTGTAATGGCATGATTTGCTTTCATGATTTTCTAAAAGAAAGAACCTGAGTTTGTGCCCCAAGCTGCCGAGGAACACCAGTGATTGGAGCAATTTGGAGAATTTTGGAAGCCTGTAAGCTGAATTCTAACTTGGAAGTTTGTTTAGTGCTATTTGTATGCTCTGTTGTCAATACTACTTTTTTTTTTTTTTTTTTTTTTTTCCTTTGGAAGGGAGAAACGTACAGAAAGGCTTGGGAAGAAGGGTGTAATATTCCCTAGAACAGCCCGTTCAAGACCAGCTCTGTGTTCATCAGCAGCCAGAGAGAGAGAGGTAGAGACTCCTCTCCTTTCTAATCTTCTTTCCTGCAAGATTTAACCTACCTTTGCATGAGAAACTCATCAGACTTTGAGTATTCCAACTTGAGCTTCTTATTAGTTCCCACCAAAAATCACTACTGCCTAGACCTGTCTTTATGGTTTTTTTTCTCGTAACAATTAAAGCAATATTCGAGTAAGTTATATCATCACAGTTATACTATTCATAGTTTTAAAAATTTCTCTGCAGTAATATTTGAAATAGATGAAAAGGATATTTATTTTTATTTTTTTTTAAATGACATGGGGATTACAGCACGATCCTGAAGATTTTACGTATGCTGCATTGCTCTGTGGTGCAACTGGACAAAAATGAGTTATAACCATAGCTGTCAATAACATGTTAAACTGTTCGGCAGAATGCTACAGTGCCGTGTATTATGTGTATTGGAGGGGGAAGAAGTATTTTAAGAAATGGCTAGCTGAAACTGTTTTATCCTTCAGTTGTTTGTTGGGCTAAGCTCGCAGGGAACTGTGTAGGAACAAATTATAGTTTATAAATACCAAAAGTGTCACGGTTTATTGAGCCCATTATTCTGAGGATTTTCCAGGTTAAAACCAAAAGCGTGGGAAATTGACTCTTTTCTCTCTAAGACAGTGCAAAGCTTACTTTTCTGTATCTTAAGATATGATGGCTGATTAACCTGCAGGCTGACAAAACCATGCCAGTGTTGTTTGACAATGGGCTGACCTACACGGCGCCACGTCTGCTGGCATCAGATGGGATCCACCTTTCTTAAAGGGGGAAAAGAGGGTCTTTGCTCAGGAGCTTGCAGGGCTCATTGACAGGGCTTTAAACTAGAAATGAAGCGGGAGGGGGGCAAAACTAGGCTCACTTGTGACAAACTGCAGGATGAAACACTGTGGATAGAGAAGCAGGGAGCTAGTAAGGGCCCACAGCTGGTGGCCCTGAGATATGTTGGCCACATGGGAGCACAATGGAAGTCTTACAGAGAAGGAGTCAGAGCCTCCCAAGGCAATAGAAGCCAATGGGGGAACACCAGGGGAGTACTCCAAAGGAGCTAAGGGGTGTTCTTCTAAGGAGGAGACATGGCCGATGGCCCACATACAAGAGGTTTAGAAGCATTTTGTGGTTTCATTCACTAATATCACTTAATGTCTATGTTCCTTACCAATCAATACAAATGTAACTATGGTATTTCAAAGGCATAGTGACAAATACTGCCTTTCCTTCATTGCACGTGGTAAACAAATACTCTTTTGGAGTCTGTGCTCTCCAGACAGGAAAAAATTGTTGCCTTCTACATTAAGAAATGGATAGAGTGTGAAGAGCTGTCTCTGAAGAACAGCCATGAGCAGGTCAAAAGCTTATGGGTAAGAATCTGAGACAGAGACAGCAAAGGAAACATCATAGTTGGTGCCTATTACAGGCTGCCTGACCAGGGAGAGACTGTTGACGAAGCCTTCCTTACTCCAGCTGCAGGAGGCATCGCG
>NW_009598511.1:18789-33979 GCF_000690535.1 Cariama cristata | reverse complement strand
ACCGGCCGCCCCGTGCCCGCTAGTCCGTTTTAACTGCGTGTGCGTATCCCCGGTCCTTTCCCAGTTCTGCGAAGAGTTCAAGGAGAAGTGTCCCATCTGCGTGCCCTGCGGGCTGAAGCTGGCAGAGAAGACGCAGACGGCCATCGTCCGGCACTTCGGCCTGCAGATCCTGGAGCATGTGGTCAAGTAAGGCAGCTCGGCCCACTGCCACGCAGCCACCGGCTTGGGCTCTGCTCCCGTTCCGGCACCTCCTGCTTCAGGGAGGCACTTTCAGGACACAGAGTCTCTGTTCTGCAGCAGAGGATGGTTACTGTCCTGCTCTGTTTCTTTCCCGCTCTGTAAAAAAAAGGAAAAGGAGAGAATGGCTTTCAGGCAGGTTGGGAAGGTTAATTCACTGAGTTCTAAGACACATTGACATCGCAGGATGTAAATAAGCACACGGGATTTTCAGTAGGTCTTTGCAGCGTTCTGTGTCATTAGCCTCATGCTAACAAAGAGGCTTTGTATTAGTTCAGTTCTGAGATTCCTCTCTCTGCTGCCTCTACAGACCTGATGCTTTGTGCTTTTGCTGCTGCTTCTCAAGTCTGTTGACCTCAGTGGTGCACACCCATTTGCCAGCAGCAGTTTTAACTCAGCCTTTTCATTAAGGGATTGGGCACTGGCAGAGTTAGTGAGCTGTTGTGTCTCTCTCTAGGTAAAGAAGTGATGGCTCATTGAGATCTTTATAAATGTTTTGACTGGTGTCTCTTTGTTTCTCTCTTATTCTTTTTTTTGAAAAAAAAAACTTTCAAACAGGTTCCGCTGGAACAATATGCCTCGCCTAGAAAAAGTTTATCTAAAGAACAATGTCATGGGTCTCATATCCAGTGTAAGTACCTTCTGCCCCAGACTGTTTTCTGAAACATGATTCTCTCACTTGGAGATAGAAAGTGGGAGTGGAAGGAAAAAATACTCCAGTTAATGAGCACAGAGGACCTGAATTCAATTCTGCATTTTGTTACTTTCTTGCTGTGCGTCCCTGGCTGTTCCCCTGCTTTCTCTGTCTCGTACTTTCTTGCTGTGCGTCCCTGGCTGTTCCGCTGCTTTCTCTGTCTTGCAGTCAGGTCAATAGTCATGTCACCTCACATGGCAGGAAGTTGTGAGGCTTGTATAACATATACAACTTACTTGTTTTTTAGGAGGAAATTCAATAAATATGAATGTTCTTATCTTTTGTAAGAATACTAAAGTCATTATCTTAATTGTGTTTTCTCATTGTAATTGCTGTGGTGACCAAGTGACTTTCTTCTTTTGAGGAAATTCTTTTTGGTTCTCAGAGTTCACTAGCTACGGGTGCTCAGAAGGGTAGGAGTGTCATTCAAGGTAGCTGGAATGAAGAGCTGCCTAACATTGTGTTTTGGTTTGGTTTTTATTTTGTGTGGTTTAGAATATTTGCAATCACTGTGCTCCCAAGGTCACAATTATAAACACGTGATTCTTGCTGTTTTGTGTAACTCTGCCTGTCTTCTATCACAGGGAACTCAAAGTATTCTGGAGGAGGAAAGTCACATTAAGGATGTTCTGTCTCGCATTGTGGTGGAGATGATCAAGCGCGAGTGGCCTCAGCACTGGCCTGACATGCTAAAGGAGCTGGATACCCTCTCCAAGCAAGGGGTATGAGACACACTTGTCAGTTCTCTTCTGCTTGCTCATAGCATACATTTCAGTCTTCTGTCATCCTGAGGAAAGCCTGAGTCACTCGGGATCAGGTGAGACAGGCTGATTATGGACTCGAAAATCCCTGCAAGATCAAGTTATTCTAGGAGGTGATTTTAGCAGAGAGAGGGCCATCCTCCTGTCTTGTTTTCCCAAGATGTGACTTGTATCTTCATGCATGCTCACTTTCTCTCCACATCTTTGAGCTATCCTCTAGAGATTTTAATGTTTGAACTGTGCTGATGGAGTGTATTTCATTATGGGATATCAGGAGACTCAGACGGAACTGGTGATGTTCATCCTCCTACGTTTGGCAGAGGATGTGGTGACTTTTCAAACTCTGCCTACCCAGCGGCGACGAGATATCCAGCAAACCCTCACCCAGAACATGGAGAAGATCTTCAGCTTCCTACTAACTACCCTGCAGCAGAACGTCAACAAGTACAGGCGCATGGTAAGAGTCCCCTTTCCTTGGGTTCAGTCAGTGCTGGAGGTGTTTAGGAATTGGGATACAGCTGGGAAGTTGTTGGGGAAGGAAGTGCAGAAACCGTCTGAAATGCGTTGCTGTCGCTGTGAGGTAGGGATCTGCTGTGGCCTGGGAAGCCGGTGCTGATCGGAGAGGCTGAACACACAAGGTTGACAGGGTTAGTGTTGATAGTTTGGATTTGCTAGTGTTAAATGGCTTGAGTGGATGCATGCCTCATCCGTACTGTTGGAATGCTCCGCTGACACTAGGAGTGTATGGCTTAGCAAAATGAAGGTGTGGTCGTGGCAGAAATGGGTAGATTTTGGGTAGTTAGTGTAACACACAATGCTAAAGAGATGCCGTCCTGAAATCTGCTCTCCTCTGCTGCACTGGTGTCTTTGTGGTGATGCACCAAAATGCAGGAGTTCTGGATACCTCAGCATTGCATCTGGGCCTCTCTGGTCCTTTTCTGCAAGAGCTCAGGTCAGGAAGCCCTTTTTTGTCAAGTTGTGGCGCGGAGTGCTCTTCCTTTTTGTGTAAAGAGACTTCTTCCCTGAATTCTTACCTAGAGTCAGAGATGTGCAGCTTGGTTCAGGTGGATGATGAAGGCAAGTCTCTACCAGAGTCTGTTCCTGTGAGAAGGAAGTGGATTTGAGAGTGAAGCGCAATTGAGAAACCAATCTACAAATAAGTTGCTTAGGTGTATCTCTTGTTCTTTTTTTCCTGTGAATTAAAATCCAGAGTTACACTAAATGTGAAACTGGGAGGCAATGAGCAACTCTCTCCTACCTGACTTCTTTTCATTTTCCTGAAGCAGTGACAGGCTGAACAAACCCACCTGTAGAGCAGACAGTTCTCTGTGCAGTTCATGGTGGTGGGTGGGAGTCCCTGGTGCATTTTGTAGTCTGGTTGAAATGCATTTCCAGGTAAGGTTTGAATTGCAATGCTTGAGGCTCTGAAGTGTGGCTGCTTCTGCTAACGGTGGAATCTTTCTGATTGGCAAGGTTGGAGCACCCCAGGAACAAGAAGCCCTCACCATTCCACAGGTTAGCAGATCTTTGGGATGTTTGTGCACAGGGTAAATGCTGAGGGTTGGGTGTTCAGTTACCTGTCTGCACACTAAGACTCGGGGAGATGATGGACAGTTCCCCAAGTCCGTAATAATCTGCAGTGCTTATAAGTATGCAGTTCTGGTATAGTGCCTCAGTTGTTAGATGTTTGGGACCCAACCAGATTAAACTTAAAATCACTGCGCCGAATACATTGATGGACAGAGTTTCCAAACCAAAACCTTGCAGCAGAAAGAAATGCTTATGGTGTTTTTGCATCTGAAAAACAAATCAAACCTGAATGTCTGAGGGACTTGTTTGCATTAGTCAAGAAGATGGTGCAAGCGGTGCATTGCTGCTGTTAAGTGTTTGGAACTGGGAGTCAGGCTGTAAGCTCTTACCCCAGCTCTCTCTCCAGCGGCCTTTCTGACCATGGATGAATCGCCCTTCTCAGACATCAGTCTCAGTACTTAAAAGCCACCACCATCTTTCAGAGTCTGGCTTTTGGATGTAAGATGCTGCAAAAGGTCAAAAGTTTCTTCCCTGGAAGCTTCCAGGAAGCACCGAAATGCCTTTCCTCCTTGTCCCCTGTGTCTCCCTGGTGCCTGCTGACTGGAGTGTCATCTTTTGGATGAGAAGGAAATTGTGGCTTAACTTGCAATTCCAAGTCCTGTTGTCTTACCTGCCAGGGGGCTGCGGAGGTGGTTCTGATGGCTGCAGCCATGTCCTGAGCGGCAGACTGTGTTGCAGCCTCCTTCACTAGGGAGCTGTTCTGTGAAGCTGCTTCTGGCTGCATTCTCGAGAATAAGCCTGTCCAGCAGTGGCTGGGTGGAAGCGTGTGCTGTAGCTGCTCACTTACCATCTCTTGTTCTCTTTTTCAGAAGACTGATCTGGCTCAGGAGCCAAAGGTGAGTGGACCTACGCGGGTGTTAGTGCATTAGTCATTCTTAAGACCAAGATTGCTTAGAAGTAGGCTTTTCCCAGGCTTTGGAGCCTGTTACCTGCAGTTCTCATTTACAGATGGATTTGTTCACCCCTAATACAAACTCCTTGGGAAGAGAGAAGTGAGGGGTGGCAGCAGAAGGGTCCAAGTCTCTCACTTTCTCAGGGTGGTTCCTGGTACTGTTTTCCAGGGAGTGGAGAACTTTAGATGGGAACTGGTGTTTCTCTCTGGCTCTGACCGCTTGCCTCCTCTCTGTTCACAGGCCCAGGCAAACTGCCGCGTGGGGATAGCAGCACTCAACACCTTGGCTGGCTACATTGACTGGGTGGCCCTGAGCCACATCACAGCAGACAACTGCAAGCTCTTGGAGATGTTGTGTCTCCTCCTAAATGAGCCTGAGCTCCAAATAGGAGCAGCAGAGTGTCTCCTGATTGCTGTCAGCAGGTTATTGAGTTCTTCCTCCTCAACTCCTCTGGCTCCCCTTTGTTTTCCTCCTATTCTCCTGTATAATTCTTCAGATTAAGCAGTCATATCTTTGCCCTTTTATTTAAGAAACAAAATTCAAATTTGGCTCCTTATGTTAATGATGTTTAGCATGAATGTCACGCCAGCACAATATGTATAGCGACTGTTGGAACTCTTTCCAACTTCTGTGCTCGCTTCTCCTCGCAGTTTTGAAGTTGGGAGATCCCCACTGACTTTTTTTCCCCCACTTTCTACCACTGTGAAGTGGGACATATCGTCCCTAGCTGTGTCATCTGGTAGCTCAGAGAAATGAGAGCAGGATCTAACAGGTGATTTGACCCATATGTTCACAACCAGCTTAGTGTCAAGGCTCAGTGTTTATCAGCTGCCTTTGAGTAACTAGCCAGTCTACCGTGAAGAAGAGTTAATCTCTCAGGATCAGGTTTTTGGTTTAAAGTTCCTGTGGTGGGATTGCTTGGGGAAATGTCTTAACATCAGGAATACCTTAAATTTTTTGGCAAATTTCTACTGAAATCATTTGTGGATTGTAAGCCTCTCCCCAGATGGAAGAACAACTGGGAATCTTCTAATTTTACTTACAGATGGGAATAAATAGTTATGTGGGTGGGAATAAATAGCTAGGTTCTAATTGAGGTATTTGGCATATTTTACACCTAGGGTAAGCTGGAGGATCGGAAGCCTCTGATCGTCTTGTTTGGAGACGTTGCCATGCACTACATTCTCTCTGCTGCCCAGTAAGTACTGTTCTGCTGCTGTAATTTCTCATAAAACTGCATACAAATGGCTTTGTAGATGTGGTTTTTACAAAACCTGAAAAACTGCAAGTTTTTTCAAATTCCATAATTGAAAGACAAAGTGGTGAGATATCGCAGCTTCCTTAGCTTTCTCTTTTAGCCTAAAACTGATCAGGAGGGACTCTTCCAGAGAGGCAATTTCAGAGGTTTTAGGTGCCAATGAAGCAGTACTTCTTGATAACAGCAAAGAAAATCCCACTGCAATAAAATCCAGTTGCTCTAGTCCTCTTTTTATCTGCAAGATAAATAGCAATTTGCCTGTTACCTACAGCCTGGTAAGGTAGGTAACTGTTTTTCTCCCTCCCTTCGTTCCCAGGACAGCAGATGGAGAAGGCCTGGTGGAGAAGCACTATGTTTTCTTGAAGAGACTTTGCCAAGTTTTGTGCGCGTTGGGCAGCCAGCTATGTGCGTTGCTAGTAAGTCTCCACTAATACCAGCAGCAACCCTGGCAAGGCTAGTTTTTAGGGCTGGGGGTGAGGCAACCCTGAGCTAAGGTAGGACCAGGGTTCTCTCTGCATATTTGGTAGGCCTGGGGTTCTCTCCACACGTTTGGAAAAGGCAGAAGTGGCTCTGCTTGCAAGTAGGATAACTGTATCCTGCCAAATCATAGGAATGTAGAATGGAGGGACCCTGACTGATTGCAGGCCTCTGCTGTCATCAAGAATCAACTCCTGTAACCTCTGTAAAATGCTGAAGCTTCATTGAAAATTGGTCAAGTTTCTTGCTGTCTACTGCTACAGAGAAGCTACTCCAGGAAGTTACTCTTCTGTTGGAAGCCTTTTAAATTTCCCTGTTAACAATAACTCAAGGAGTATACCTATTTGTTCTTCTACCAAGATGCTCTCAAGCTGAGTGAAGAAACAGGTTTTGTTCCTGCTTGTTCGTCTTTACGATGCTTTGTGTCAATGTTGAGATGAAGATGCGCGTTGATACTTTGCATGCCGTGCTGGTTGTTGAATTCCTGCTCCTTCCATTCAGCATGGTGCTTCTACAGTAAAGAAGGCAGGCTTGTTGAGAGATGCTGTTCATGGGGAGACTGAGGCAGCCAGCTTGTGCAAGTGATAGAGCAAAGTAAAGAGGGTTTTAAAACCAACTCTGAGAATTTACCCCTAAAAAGAGTGGACAGCAAACAAAGGGTGTGTTACTACTTTGAGTGACCTCACTTGCTGTTAGACAGTGGAAGCTGTTGTCTGTAATGAAGTAATGAGATGGGGATTTGAGTCCTCTCGTCCAGATTCACTCGGGAGAGGCAGCAGTGAATTGTACAGCTCCAGAACGGGGATCTTGAGGGCACCAGCTCATATTATGGTTAGTGAGGAGCAGCAAAACCTTGAATTTATGGCTCTGGGCAAAACTTATTTTCCTGACAGACTTCCTAGAAAGTTATTGGTAAGAGATGTCCATACATTAAATGCAGGAATCATTTGGAGGAATGGGAGTGAAATCATCTGTGTGTATTTGCTTGTGAAATTTTGCAGTCTGCAGTTGCGAATTGCTCCACTTGGGCACTGCTGGGTGGGTTTGACCCAATAGGAGTAAAATTGTGATTCATGGCAACAGCAGCAGTGGTTATGAATTTGGTTTTAACGGAACTCCAGTATCTGAGAAGTCACCCTTTTCTCCTGAATGAAGTGAAAGGCTGGTCAGCAGAACTTGCTATTCCTCAGGCTGTACTGATTTCAGAAAAAATCAGAGTTGTTCAGTGTTTTTGTCTCTGCTCCTTTACAGTCCATGGCCTTGGATGTAGTGCTCCTGCTTTACCCAGAGACATACCACTTGTGAGCCCAGCGTGACACAGAGTTAGTATTTTGTCTGAAATTGTTTGCCTTCCTAATAGGGCTCAGATTCTGATGTGGAAACGCCAGCCAACTTTGGAAAATACCTTGACTCGTTTTTAGCCTTCACAACACATCCCAGCCAGGTATGTAAAGGGCTGAAAGTCTCGTGCATGTCTGTAAGGATGTGTGAATGCATAATTGAGCTAACCTATAGAAGACTGCAGAACTTCAGCTGCCAAATATTGCTCTCCAGGCTCTCTGTTTCAGCTGAAGACCTGGAAGGCAGTGTGGTTTCTCCTCCATTACCACCCCATTAGGAACAGTGCCTGACACAGAGATGCTGAGTAAAAAGTCCAGAATTTGCGATCAGCCCTAATGTTTACTTAGAGATTTTTGGCGTTCTGAAAGTTTGGGTTGTGCCTGCAAGGTGCCTTGAGCTCAACCGAATAGTCAGTGTAACTTGCTATTGCCTTCTGATAGCAACATTTAATGTTAGCAGTGGAGATTCCCGTACTGAAATCCTTCTCTGTTCCCCTCTTTTCCCCCCAGTTTCTGCGCTCTTCCACCCAGATCACGTGGGGAGCCCTCTTTCGGCATGAAGTCCTGTCTCGTGATCCCTTGTTGCTGGCTATGATTCCCAAGTATCTCCGTGCATCTATGACCAACCTAGTGAAGGTATGTGGGAACTGCGGCCAGAGAGGTGTGAGAAGGTGCCTAGGTGACCATGGCCTGTGGATCGTGGGGGAGAGACTACATTTTTATTGGGTCTGCCAGAGATGTGATCTGCAGGCAGCTGAGCAAACAGCTGTGTCTCAACGTTTTAGTGTCTGCTCTTTGTCTTCAGTCTTCATCTCCTTGAAGCTGGTGTTAGCTGTGATGGGTGACTTCTCTTCCTTCCTGACCTTGTCCGCTCTGTCTCCAGGTGGGCTTTCCCTCTAAAACAGACAGCCCCAGTTGTGAATACTCCCGCTTTGATTTTGACAGTGATGAGGACTTCAATGCCTTCTTCAACTGTAAGTTGCCATCACCCTGCGTTGATGCTGTTGTTGGTGCCTTTCCTCTTACTTTCAGTTGCTGCCTGAGCTTGGAGCCTACCATGTTTGCTTGGCAGCTTCCATTCGTGTCTTGACTCTTTTCAGCCTGGATCTTGGAGTTAAATTAATTTAGTGTTTTCCTGTGGCAGCTCAGGCATTTCATTTTACTTACTTTTTGCTATTATTTTGCTTGCTGGCCAGGTAGGTGGCCTGGCAGCGTTTGCTACCTAGTGTCAAAGAAAATGTGCCTCTTGGTCACGTAGAGGAGGAAATAAAACAGCCTGGAGTCCTGCTCAGATTAGGAGAGAAAGGCAGCTTACAAAAGATTTTAAATGTCATTCCAGACAGAAAATCTGTCTTCGCCCTGCTGAGAAGCTTCTGCTTTAGGACCAATAGCTAGAGTTGAGCAATTAAAATAGCCAAATTTAATCATGATCTTAAATTAGCAAGTAGGAAACCCTGGATATTAATAATTTTATTTTTTCTTTCTTTTTCTATTTTACTTCCCAGAACTGAGGTTGGTTCTCACTGTGTGGTATAGTTTGGTACTCACTTGGTGGTTGGGAGGATATACTTAATAAATTGCTTGAATTCTTACTTTTTATGTTTATGTTTGAAGATTTTAAGTGTTACATTTTTTTACCGCTTATCAGATCGTTTATTTTTTACTTATTGTAATAAATCCGTTTGGGTGGAAATAAAAAAGTAGCTAAATGCACAAAGCCAGAATTTGAAATAGTTTTAAGGAGTTAAATTATATTGAAGGTATTACATACATAAGGAAATAAAACTGACTCGAAACACAAAATAAAGTTACTTGATAAAACAGTTTTTTTACCCAATGCAAGTTGCATCTGTAGTCAGCAGAGCTGATTCTTCTGTGTGATCATGTACTGGAATATTTTGGAACAAACGAAATTCCTGTTCTGTACTTTGCTTTTAATATCTTTGAAATTGAAAACAAGACTTCTTTAGGTTTTTTGAGTTCGCATTAGTTTGTCAGCCTAGATTCTGAACTGGGTTAAGTTGAGTAATCTAGGAAAAGTGTGTTTAGCTGAAAGAAGTGGTAGTTATTTAATGCTGGTTTTCTGTTTCAGTATCTCAGGGTGCTTTGTAAGCAGAAAACGTATAGTTTGAAGAATTCTTTTAATGAAAAATAGAGGCCTAATTGTAGGAAATATGGGTTTAGCATAGATTTTCATAATTCGTATTGCATTTTAATTGAGCTTCTTTTTATGTTAATCCGTCATTTTTTAGTGCCTTTAAATCACTTCAAAAACTGCCCATCCTGTTACACGTAGTTTACTGACTGTATGTCTGAGCTTACTACACAGCTATTGCCAGAGCAACAGTCCGTAATGTTCCCAGGTCTGCAAAGGTGCAGGTGAGCTTTGGGGAAGGGAGCATTTACAGCATCAGTTTGTTGCATGGTGTCTGATTTTTTTCACTGCAGCTTTCCGAGCCCAGCAAGGAGAGGTGATGAGGATGGCTTGTCGTCTGGACCCTCGAACTGGCTTCCAAATGGCTGGTGAATGGCTGAAGTACCAACTCACAGCTCCTGTGGATACTGGACCCATGAACTGTAAGTTACCTGAAAAAAAAAATAGGGATATGGGATTTGTTTTTTAATTCAAGCCAAGAAGAAACTTCTTTGCTTTTTTTTTTAAGGGGGAGCCAAGAGTCAACACGAGGCTTGCAGGCTTTGGAGGTCTTTGCAAGTTAAAAGCAAAATAAAATTAAACCTGCCCTTCCCCAAATTTAACCCTTTAGCTATTCTATAGGTAGACTGTAATGTAAAGCCCTTGGCTCCTCCTTTCCCTCCCCTAAATCTCTCTGCAAAACAGATGCAGCAGTCCCTCTGATACAATTTTGCAATTATTTGGGCCTTGTTATCTCTGTAACTTATTATTTTTGTCCAGAGAAGTTCTGCCCATCTGGCAAATCCCTCTGTCAGTCACCTTGCTTTCCTCCTGTGAAGGAAGGCCACTTGGTGCTCTGCAAAGTCACACTCAGGGCAGTCTTGCTTGCAGGGCTGAGTCTTGGCATGTGGTCTCCCTCCTTTTCTTTTCCCTTCTGTGATTTGTTGGTGTTGCTCCCAATAGTATCTCAAAGGTCAGACTTAACATCTCAGGAGCCTTCATGTGAATGAGGCAAATCACAGTGGGAGTACCTTAATTTCTCCCAGTGCATCCCTGCTGGGCATTTGCAGGGAGAGCTGGGTGACCAAAATACTTGTGAGTGCTAAGATGTTGCAGCGCGGGAGCTTACCAACCTGCTGTTATGCATGTCGGGAGGAGCATGGTGAGAGCTCCAGTGTTCTCTTCCTTTCAGCTAAGACAGGCGAAGGTCTCTGCTCCATCTTCTCTCCATCCTTTGTGCAGTGGGATGCCATGACCTTCTTCTCAGAGAGCGTCATCAGCCAGATGTTTCGAACCCTGGATAAAGATGTATGTGTATGAGATGCTCTTGCCTTCTCTCCTGGCTTGTTCTGGGTTGACATGAGTGTGTTTTTTCAGCTATGCTGTTCTTGAAAAGTTTGTAGTAACCGGTTACCTCCATGCAAAAACCCAGATTGTTTGGTGAGTGATTCTCATAAGGAGTAGTGACCCTTCTTTAGGTGGCACCAGACTCATACTGGCTTAATCTCAGGCATGTCTTGGTTCTGGACACTGCCATGAGAAGTCACAAGAGAGCACTCAGATGGGATGTTGTGACATAGTGCCTTGCTAGAGGAGGAGAGGACTGCTTAAGCAGAAATTTTTATTTTTTTTAAATTTTTAAGTAAATGAGAGAAACTCAGGCTCAGGGAGTGGAACTTCAGAAGCAATTTCTGCTTTTTGTTCAACAGCGGGCGAATCAGAATGAAAGCGTTTTTTTCTCAGTCTGATGTAGACTGACTTGATTTATTTTTTTTTTAATTAGATTAGGCTGCACATGCACTTTAGTTCATTATTCTAATCACAGTAAAATAATTATATTGATTGATATAGTTGGTTAAGCATGGAATCTGTTGGACACAGTCGAGAGGAGAATTGGGAGCCAAACTGAGAGAGGGGAAATTTGCCTTTCCCGGAGGTGTGAGCCATAGTGTTGGGGACTTGAGAGTGACATCTCAAGACTGCCCTACCAAGTAGCAATGCTGCTGTCCTTTTACCTCAGCAAGTGCACATAGCACATAGTTAAACTGAGGTTGCTGCTGCTTTTCTTTCTGCTTTGAGAACAGCTGTGTTCAGCTGAGTGGCCTCATATGATAGCAGAAGCTCCATGGCCTAGCTCTAGGAGTTGTAGGGTCTGTGCTACAGGCTGAAGTACTGAGTGTTGCCTCCTTTTCTTCTTTCCTTCTTTCCCTTTGCTGCCTTTACAGGAAATCCCAGTGAATGATGGTATAGATCTGTTGCAGCTTGTCCTTAATTTTGAAACAAAGGATCCTCTCATCCTGTCCTGTGTGCTCACCAATGTCTCTGCTCTCTTCCCATTTGTCACTTACCGACCAGATTACCTGCCACAAGTACTTTCTAAGGTAGGTACTTGCAGACCATGCTAAAATCAGGTAGGCTTTTTGTGGTGCAACACCCTTGTACTAAACTGCAGGAGTCAATCCTCTTGGCGCTACTGTCAGGGAAGGACGATCCTTTGTGTTAAAGATGGAAAAACTGAGACTGAGTCTTGTTCAAGAAGAAACAATGTCAAATAACATAAATTTTGCAGTTCATAGCCTTAAATTTTAACATTAAGTGCACGCTCTGGCCAGTAAGCATCGTGTTTTATTTCAAGGCCTCGCTGTGCTGATGATTCATCTTTCAGTTTAGTCAAGGGTTCTTCACTGACATTAATGAAATTGCACTAAAGTCTTATGATCTATTCCTTGAGCTCAAAACACACGTGAGTGCTAGATATTAACAAATGATGTGAGTTCTTGGATTTTTCCTCCCTTTTCTCACAGCTGTTTGCTTCAGTTACCTTTGAAGTTGTAGAAGAAAGTAAGGTACGTCTGAATTATTACCTACTAATGAGCTATTAACAGTTGGATCAAATCATAATCTAAGAGCATGCTGAGTCTGAAGACTCTGCTGTAGTAGGCTTCTCAAGTATAGTCTTGCTCCTGGAAAGGGCTGGGAAGTCTAGATATAACTGATCTCTTCTTGGTTGACATAGCCTAATAAGCTTTGGCTCACAAACTTAGGCCACAGGCATGATCTAGGGCCAGTGCACTTAGTCCCCTGGTCTGTGCTAGCCTTCCTGAGAGGGAAATCCCTTCATTAGCTGTGGGTATTCTTCAGTCGTTGGTATATGTGGCTGTGAAGGATGGCTGTAAAGCTGCCAGCTACCTTGGGAGTGCCTGGAGCCTTGAAATAGAAAGATCCATGGCATCCTTACTGCTGGAGTACAGCTCGTTCAAACATGGGCTTCTTGGGTTGGGTACTGCTCCAGAGGAAATCTGGTGGTTGTGTGATTGTTTGGGGGGGGGCGGGTGTGGAAATGCTTTTTTGATCTGTACTGAGTAGTGGAGAAAACCCTATGTAATGCATTTGTCTGAACTTTTGTTTTGTTGCATTGAAGTTTGTTATGTCTGTCCAGGCTCCTAGAACTCGAGCAGTGAAGAATGTGAGAAGGCACGCATGCTCCTCAATCATAAAGATGTGTCGGGATTACCCTCAGCTTGTCCTGGTATGTAAATGCAACTCTATCATGAAGAGTCTTGCCTCAATTTCAGCTGGATTTTGTGGGATCTTCAGCTTCCTTTGCTACAGCCTCTTTTTTTCTCCCAAGAAACATCCCTGCTGTGCAAATGACAAAGTGTTTTATTCCCTCCACCTCCCTTCTTCCTCCCCCCGGCTCCCGAAAAATTTTCTGCCTGAAGAGTTGAATTATAAAATGATGAGTTAAATGAAAAGGTGATGAGTTAAATGCAGAAGGTGTAAGGAGGAGGATACAAACAGCACTAGATTTGTTTTATGGGAATGTTTGCTGAATTTCCATTTTGTCATTTGTGGTGGTGTCAATTGGTTCCTTGGCTGAAGAGGCTAGCAATGACTGATCTCCGGACTTTCTTCTGTTACTTAACAGGGTGTAGGAGTAAGAGGAGAGTATTTGTTTTCTGGATCAGCTTGAGGAAACTAGAAAAAACAAACACGTTTAAAATCCATGAACCGGTGTTTTGTTTGCTTTTGCTGAACTAAACAGCCTGCATGCAACAGGTGTAGATCTGAGCTCCTTTCTTTAGCGGTGTTTGTATGGAGTGGCTCTAGGATTATGGGAGCACCATAGGACATTGCTAGTTTAAACAAAGACATATTTTGAGGATGCTAGTTTGGGTAATTTAGGGGTTCCACTCTGCATTCTGTAGTAGCTGCTAAGAACTAGCGAGTTTGTCTTTGTCCCACTCTACTGGTTCTTGAACTACAGCGCTCTCTTGCCCATGGCCAGCTAAATGTCCTCACTGGAAGAGCCAAGGGCCCAGAGCTGCCCCAAAATGCGTTCAGATGACTGCTGAAGGGGATGATTGCTAATGCTTGTACAAAGTTACAGGAAGATACGGTTGTGACTAGAATGGGTAGGAAAGAAACTCAACCATTCCTGTGAGTTACCACTAGCACTTAGAGATAGCGATAACCATATGAATCGTTATAACCTAGATGTGAGCAAAGAGATAGCAGAGTCCTAAGCCTGGCACTTGAGAGCCAAAGGAGCGAGGTATTTTCTGTGAGCAAGTAAAAGCACCAGAACTATTTTGAGGTGTGAAACTGCTATAAGGGATATGACCGCCTTAGAAGAGAGAGATTTCCTCTGCTTAAGCCAGTCATTCTGGAGACTAAAATAAACTGGATGCATGATGATGATAGAGGGGTAGGGAAGAAAAGAGATTCTTTTAGACTGAACATTCAGAGAAACTTGAGACTGAGAAAATGGTGATGTAGAGAAAAGCTAACTTAGAGATGCTCCTCCAGCTGTTCTGCATAGTACAGTACACCCCACCTCTGCTTTCCCCTGGTGACCCTCCTCCACACCAAATGCGTGACGCTTTTCCACTTGGATGTGTTTTCTAGCCAAACTTTGAGATGTTGTACAACCACGTGAAGCAGCTACTCTCCAATGAGCTACTTCTGACGCAGATGGAGAAGTGTGCTCTTATGGAGGCCCTTGTCCTCATCAGCAACCAGTTCAAGGACTATGAGCGGCAGAAAGCTTTCCTGGAGGAGCTCATGGCTCCTGTTGCTGGCTTATGGCTCTCCCCAGAGATGCAGAGGTATGGGTCATTTTTCTGAGCTTTGACCTGGAGGTGTTGCAGAGGTAATGTTGCGCCCAGTAAGGGAACGCGTGAACTAAATCAGGATGGTGCGATGCTGCGTGACCTCCTGTGCTCTGGGCGGTCACTGGTAATAGCTCTCCTGCAGTTCAGAAACTGCCAGCTGAGTCTAAATGCTGTTTGTTGAAAATTGTTAGGTAAGAGTTGTTTAAGGTGATAGAGGAACGCTTCCCAGCATGCTCAAAGCATTTGCAGAAAATGAGAAATAAGATGTCTCTGCTCATCTCCAGAAGAAGCTAGGAAGCTGAGCTCTCCTTGCTAAAGCTGAGGTGTCCTGCAGCCCTGGGCAACTGGCCACGCACAAAAGTTTTCCAAGCAGGGCTTCTTCATAAGAGATTCAGAGGTTTTAGGTCTCCGTGGCCCAAAAGAACTGGAGATGTCTGGAGAGTGCACACGTCTCTGGTGCTTTTTATCACGTTCCCGCATACAGTATGGAGCACTAGCTAGTCTCTCTAGCCTGCTCTGTATTTGTTAAGATGTTTATTGCCAGTGCAAAGCTCTGCTCCAGTTCCCTGGTACAAACAATAATCCCCATTCCTGTCTTTTGCTGTTGCCAGAGTCCTCTCAGATCCTGAAGCCTTCATCTCCTATGTGGGTGCAGACAACAAAATTGCTGATCCAGTCTTGGAAGATCCTAG
>NW_009598511.1:0-18758 GCF_000690535.1 Cariama cristata | reverse complement strand
CGCTCTAGAGTGAGTATCATTACTAGGAGAGGTGTAACCTCAGCAAGATGAGACTTGTCTGCTTCCATCCTCCATTTCTGTTGTCGTTACACACAAGATCTCTCCTGATCATCTACTTCTTCAGGTCTTTCAGATTGCAGAATAGCAGGCTGACTTTTGCCTCTTTAAGTTACAGTAATGAGCATGTAGGCCGTGCAAAACCAGATTATTCAGCAGAGTGAAGCACACTATTCCCTACTCTTTGTGCAGCAGAGTCTGGTTTTGGAGAAGCAATTGGTTTACATGATTTTTGGGAATACAGTGCAGTGAATTGTGCTTTTTGAGCCAGGCAGTGTGGAAAGCATCATGCTGAGGCTGCAGCGTGGAATATTAACTAAAATTCCTCCAAGGAGATTCGTATTGTTTGAGTTGTTAGTGAAATGTCTTCACTTCTCGGACAGACTGGAAATGGAGTTGCTATCTTTAGGTCTGCAGAAAACACTGAAATGCAGTCCAGAGAGCTGTGCTTGTGATTTGGGGCTAAAGCAGTTTGACCACTGTTGTCGTGTCATCGCAGATCTCTACATCCATCCCCACACATGAAGGAGATGAGGAACTGATGGTGTAGACCCTTCCTTTTAGAGGGCAACCTACCTGGTTGCTTGCATACTCAGGAGACAGTATGCATTGATGCTTTGTCTAGTAGTGAGTTCCTAGACCGTCCTGCCGTGGCTGAGGGTCACTGGAGATGGTGGAACGTAGCATGATCATTTGCTGCATTTTTTTGGCAGCAAACCCACCAGAGTTTGTTCCTATCACCAGATTACGCTCACTGTAGAGCGTTCCCTTTGAGATGGGGTAATGATGATGGGTTTCTCTGAAAACCTATTTACTCAGGTTGTACTCTGGCTAAGAAACACTCTCTCCGCATCTCTTGCCACAGATAAGCTTTTGCGTGTACACCATTCTGGGAGTTGTGAAACGAGCTCGTTGGCCTGCTGCTACTGAAGAGGCGAAAGCTGGAGGATTCTTGCTGGGATACATGCCCAGTGGAAGTCCAATCTACCGTAATCCCTGCACCGAGCAGGTCCTGAAGCTTCTTGACAATTTACTTGCTCTTATAAGGTGGGTCAAGTTGACTTGAAATCATTTATGTTGACTTAAGAATCTCTGAAAGCTAAACTGTGATAAATAACATGGAATGCTCAGAGCATGCTGTCCCAGCGAAGCCAGCGGGAACACAGGCTGGTGCAGGTGCCCAAGTACTGTTCCTGACTGTTCACAGTGGGGAATGGCACTGGGGAAACTGGAGCCTTCTGAATGTTCATTGGCCTGGCCTACAAGAGTCCATCAAAGCCAATGGGAGCTTGGGCTGGGGTTGCCTCCCCCACCTCCACTGCTATAAATCTGCCACTCAGTTAATAGTTTCTCGACTAACATCTCTGCTCTGCCCTCAGCCCCTACAAGGCCACCTCTCCAGTCACCACCAGGGCAGTCCCAGCTCTCATCGCATCCTGTTTGCGTTGTTCTCTCTTCAGTGTTAAATTAAGCTGGTTTTGCTGAACATGAACACCAGCCTCCTGAAGCGCTGTCTGCGATTGAAATGAGTGGATGCATACTCTCAGGCTGTTGCTACTTTGCAGTGCCTCTCTGCATGTCACTGGTGGTGTGTACATCAGGGGCAGCCAGAGGAGGGAGCAGGAGAAGGCAGAAAAGGGGAATCCAGAATAACACTATTCCCAGAATTATAAAGGAGGAATCTGTCTCAGGGTAACTGCTGACACTGGGATTTTGATTGCCAGGCTTATGGGGCAATTTTGTGAGATAATGCTACGTATAACATACTGGAAAACTTGAGGCTCTGTCCTTGGCAGGAGCCTGTTGGGAAAGAGCATTTTCAGATCCACTTAGATTTTTCAGTTCCCAGGTCTGTGAGGAAAGGGGCCCTGTTATTTGAGCTCTGTCTAGTGAGGTATATTTGGTAGTCACTGAGCTCAGGACTGTGCTGCTTCCAGTGAGAAGGAACATGCTGGACTGGTAGGACAAGCAGGTGCTGTGCTGGCCCACCCTGACAGCGCTTCTCATCACGGAGCTCTGTGTAGCACAGCAGGTGGTACTTCGGCCAGTGAGCAGGGTTGAACGATCTTGTTACGGCCGCAGAGTTGTGGTTGAAGTGGTTTTTGCCTTTTATCCTGGCAGGCTGAAGACCCTATCGATGAGCTTTTGGGAGAGGTTGGGTAGAGTTGCCTGAACAGAGGTAGCCTTATCTCATTTCTTCCAGAGCCTGGGACGTGCTGGATGTCGTGGGAGACCAACTAAACCCTTGCTCAGGGTCTGAACAGGCTGCAACAGACAGACTTTTTGCTTGTGCGATTGCAGTTCTTGCCAGAACTTAGGCATTTTTAAAAACACTTGGGATCTCTGACAACAAGCTTAGGAAACTATTGTCAAACTCTGTGACTACCTGTAAAGAAGCAGGAATTCTGTGCCTGCTTGTTTACCACCTCCAGGAAAACACATGAGCAACATGCTTTTGCCAGTGCTTCCCTGTCTACATAAAGGAAGAGGCTCCCTGGGTGGTTTTTGAGATAATGCATCTGTGGTGTTCGAGCATCTCCCCTGCGGACCAAAATCTTTTCTGAGCATGTGGTAGTAACATACACCGAGCGGCCTGTACTTCTCAGAGGTATCCAGGCTCTTCTTAAGGCTGGATCCTCCAACAAGAACCAATGAATGATGTATTAAATAGAGTAGTAGATCCTCCATCTCATACCTTTCCTGGCTGCTGCTGGACGTAGAGGCTTCTGTGTGACAGCTGCAAGCTCGTAGTTGTTCAGTGCAAATGTTGATGATGCTTATGTCTTTCTGGAGAAGTTGGAACTTGTGCTATGGAGTTTCTGGTGTGTGTTTTACTGGCTTTGAGTGCCTTTTCCATGTACTGCTTTCTCAGACCTTCTTTAATATGGATTACACAAGAGAATACAGAATCTGTAGCAGCCTGTCAGCAGGCAGGAAGTACAGGGCTATGAGGAAGGCTGGCTGGTAGGAAAGCTGCCTGTATTGAGGATGCCTTCAGGAACATAGTTGCATTACTACTTGGGGATGGATGCTTCTCTTAGCTCTGTGCCATTAGAAGGCTTTCTGTGGAGATAAGCAAGGTCTGGTGTTGCTCATGTGCTTATGCAGGAAGCAGACGTGGAAGTCCTCACAGATTGTGTTGGTTACTGTGTGAGCAGATCTGCAAGTAGCAGCAGCATGGATCCTACTGAGCGGCTGAATTGAGCATCAAGTCAGGCACCAGGATGCAAAAAAAAAAGGGCTTTTTGCAGGCTGAGCGGTTGGGTCTGCTGCTCTCTGGATGTCGTGTGGCATTCTTCTGCTGTGTTTGCAGACAGAAGCAGTGAAAGTTGTTAAGCCATTGGGTTTGCTAGGGTTAGTAGCTTGAAGGTGGGTCATGGATGAGACCAGAGAGCCAAGAGGAGTGAGAGGAAGTCCAGGTAACAAGGTAAAATGAAGTAGTTTTGAGTGGCATCTTTTTGTGCCTACTGATACTTGTCTCTGTCTTGGTAGCTGTATTTACTGAATTATTTTGAGGCTGCTTTGTTAATCGCTGCTTGCAGCTTTTTGAGTGATGATTCCCCGGTCCTCTGTAGTACCTTGTTTCACCTAGGTGCTTTCTAGCTTCTGGCTTTAATTGTTCTCTCCTGAATTTAAAAGCGAGTCATGATCTCCAGCCATCTTTAGGAAAAGGTGCGTTTCTGGAGTCAGTAGCTACGTGAACTGATTGGCGCAGCGCCTTTATTGTGCTGGGATTTGCTCGTGTTTTGTTACAAATAGACTTGTCAGGCTCAGCAAATGCTTTGCGCAGACAAAGGCTTTTTTGGAACTCCTCTTGATTGGATGCTGACATTACCAAGGCATTAATGCTGGTGAAAGAGTTGTTGGATAGACATGGATGCTGTAGGCATTTTCATTGTAGACAGCTCCAGCTTTGGATAAAGATTCTTCAAGTATGAACTGTCCTAAAGGACTCATCTTCTGGCCTTCAAGCCCTTCTCTCTAGGCATCAGACACACTTTCCAGCAGAGCTATGACCATCACTGAAAATCCCCCAAGTCCTGCCATATCCTTTGCTTGTCTTTTCTAAAGCATAAATGTCTCTTGAATTTTGTTTTTCCATGTTCTTCTGTGTGTGGGATGCCCAGGACTGCTGCTCACTGCTGAGAGTCTCAGCTGGAACATGCCTAAGGGCTGCATCTTCATCACATATGAGGGCTGTTGGATGCTTTTTTTAAATCCCATGCGGAGGAGCCAATTAGCCATTTTCTCTCCATTACCACTGGGACCTTGCTAAAGTGTTAATTAAGGGAGATCAGCCTGTGACTGAACATCTGCCCTCCCAACTGTCAGACTTGAGAAAATGCTTCGAGGACTCTGAAACAACTAAGGACCATGACCACAGCTTCGGGATATGACTGTCTTGGCCCATCCTGCTGGGATTAGAGCAGTGGGATTTCAAGGTTCACCACCGCAGTTCCACAGTCCTCGGGTTCACCCCACTGCCCTTCTGCCCAGCATGAGGCAAAGCCGATATTGGCATGGAGCAGGCAGGAGACATATAAGAGGAGATGATTTTAGTAGCTAGGTTTCAGGATAGCCTCAAGCAGAAATACACAGGTTTTTGAGTTAGTGGAACAACATTATCCAAACTTCTGTGGAGGCTGGGCTGCTCCCTGGCCCCTCTTGGGAAAGTAAAACCAGCTTGTGCCCCCTTTGAGGCCTGTTGCATGGTGTTAGATCCAGCCCAGAATGAGAGTATGAGTCGTTAAGAAGTCATTTGTGTAGCTCGCTCTTACGAAACTTACATACTTGCCTTCCTCACGTGCAGTGAGCAGGGAAGTATTTGACACTTGCAGAGAGAAATGGGATAGTTGCCATTTCGGAGCTAACTCAGGCTCTCTGCAAACTCAGGCAGACGTCACTGCATCGGAGTTGCCAGGATTGTGAACATAGACCTTGAAAAAAGAACCAAAAAAAATTAAAAAATCGTTAAGACATGAGTGAAAGCTGAGACTCTGGAGAACATACTGAGGTCTGTCCGTGCTCCCTTCCCCCAGCCATTCCCATGTACCCCCCTGCTTTGGGAAACGCTGCTCTAGGGGGAGATACTGAGTTGCCCTTGATCACCTCTAGCAGCAGGTACAATGGCATTGCAGTTTTGGAGGAGGCTGCAGGATTTGTGCTGTGTGCAGCTGGCGACACCCAGAGTGGAGGTCTGAGGTCTCAAAAGGAGAGAGGTAGGTGAGAGAGATACCCCTTGCCGAGTCCAGCTCTGAGTGTCAGTACCCTGGCTAAGAGGGGACCCTTTTTGGCCTGGATGGCAAGAACCAGCCACCCGTGGCTGAATTGGCGTCCCTCGCGGAGAGCTGACCGTGGCCGCCTCCTGATTATGCGGAATTGTTCCCAGCTGGATGTGTTGTCCAGGGGGGGCACGTGTGTCTGCCATGAGTAACATCTGATCGGACTGATGTTCTCCCCAGAGTCCCTCCGATGCCACCTGCCATTCTGGGGACTGTGACCCATCCCTGGGGGGCAGTGTGTGTATTTTGGAGCTAAAACAGCCCCTCCCTCTGCAGGGGCCTTAGGTTCAGGAGGTCTTTTGAGATTACAGAATCCGTGTCTTGTCAGTTTTTTAAAATACATTCTCTGATCCCTTTGGCCAAGCTAATAAGCTGTTGCCAGCATCACCTGGAGAATTGCTGGGAGTTTTTACTGCCAGTGCTTGCAAGGGGTGGGGTGAACGGAAACAAGTGGAAGGGGCAGCCAGGAGATTCAGGACATGAGGTGGAGTCACTCCATGTCTCTGTCGGGTCAGCTTCCCCAATATTTTTGCAGGTGGGGAAGGGGGATCCCATGCACACGTGCTTGGTCTCACCTTCCTCATCATCTGCCTCAGAGGAGCTGTTCACAAGCTGAAGGAGAGGATCCCACTGTCAAGGGCAAAAGGGGTTGACCCACATGAGTATAAACCAAGTGCTCTTCTGTTTCAGGACTCACAACAATCTCTACATGCCAGAGATGGTGGCTAGGCTGGGGGAAACTTTTGCAAAGGCCTTAGACATGCTGGAGGTGGAGAAGAATGCCATCCTAGGTAAGGGGCTTCTCTTGTGTGGGCAGATTCTCAGAGGTATTTGAGGGAGTGGTCCATCAACAGCAGTGGAAGTGAAGAGGGGCTGGAGAGCCGGCTTCTTCTTAGTATTTGCAGCTCAGCTATGATTTAGGCCTGCTGAAATGAGGAAGTTAAAGAAAGTTATTGGTCTCGGACAAGTTGGTATCTTCTGCATGAAATGAAAAGTACCCTACCAAACTGCTCACCCCAGCTGGGTGGTAGTCTCTGCACCGTGGCATTTTAGGCTGGAGAGACTGGGGGTGCTGCAATTCTCTGCCTTTGCGCAGATCAGTAGTGCTCAGCAGGATGCCTGAGTGCTGGTGCAGAGACTTGTCCTGGAGGGCAAGAGCCAAGGCCTGCAGTATGGCCCTGTCATTTATTTCCAGACGGTGTATTATAAAGAGGCTTTTGGAACAGTCTTAAAACAGGTTTGAGCTTGTAACATGGAAGCCTTTCCAGCCAAGCAGAAGTGGGTGGCCTTGTGGATGAAGTGTGGAACGTGACTCTGGAAATTGAGGGTAATTTCAGGTTCCGACAGTGAAATATTTCAGGGAAGTTGCTTTGTCTTTCTTGTCTCCATTTCCTATCCGTAAAATGAGGAGATGCTTCCTGTTTTCTGTGACCTATAAACTCTCTCTCTGTGAACCACCACACATAAAGCAGCAGGGCCTTAATCTCTGCTCTAAACGTTTTAATATCATAATTCAGCACTAGCTCGTGTCCTGACAGAGGTGAATACAAACCTGAGAGGATAGGCTGTAAGAGGAGCTGCACAACTGTCAGCTCTGCTTCTGACTGGGTTCTGATAGCTCCAGTAAGTTTTGCTTTGGAGAAATGAGGGGCTAGAACAACCTTAGTTGGGAGCACCTCTGCTCTGGGTACAACCGACCTGAACTTGGCTGACCTCTGAGGGGAGGTTCTGCCCCAGGGTTGCTGCACCTCTTCCCATTTGGCTGCACGTTGATCTTCCCAAGCGCTTCCCTCACTGCCATGAAGCTGGCTGGGGCCTGCCCAGCACATTCTGAAGGTGCACTGTGCTCTCTCCTTGATGTAGCTGAAGCTTATTCTCTCCCACAGGTCTCCCTCAGCCTCTGCTGGAGCTTTATGACTCTCCTGTTTACAAAACGGTCTTAGAAAGGATGCAGGGCTTCTTTTGTACCCTCTACGACAACTGGTAAGAGCACAGGATTTCCCACACACAATCCAGCATTGCACAGCTGGAGCAGGGGGCTATTGCTGCGTGCTGACTTCTAGAGTTAAACTTTTCGTGTGAGCTGTATCCTATAATACCCAAGTACGAGATGCAGTGGTGAAGTATACTTAACGGGCTGCGTGCTGACTTCTAGAGTTAAACTTTCCGTGTGAGCTGTATCCTATAATATCCAAGTACAAGATGCAGTGGTGAAGTATACTTGGCGATTGTAACCTGCCGCGCACACGTGGAACACAGTCACTGGAAAAAGTACCTCAAAATGCGGATCTGCTTTTAGCTCTTCTGCGGTTAGGTAGTCAGACTGGAGCACTTAGCTGATATCCTGATATGTCTCTTTGCTGCTTTTAATCATGTGTTGGGATCTTGAAAGTGCATTTTAGTGCTTAAATGCTTAATGAATTATCGCTCTGCAGGTATCCCAGAAAAAAAGAGATACTGTGCTAAAATTCCTCTACAGTATTTGTTTAAGAACATGGCAACTGTTTAATCTCAAGATGATAGTACTTGTAGCCTTTGCAGACCAGAGGCATGGTACCTGTTATCTAGCAGACTTGCAACTAACTTGTTTTTTGTTGAAGTTTCCACATCCTGGGAAATGCAGGCCCCTCCATGCAACAGGATTTCTACACCGTTGAGGGTCTCGCCACCCAGCTCCTCAGCTCAGCTTTCATTAACCTCAACAACATTCCTGATTACAGATTGCGTCCCATGCTCCGTATCCTTCCGTCAGTGTCTCAGGCCAGCTAGGGAGGCTTCGAACACATAAATTGAAAACCTGCATTGTTTTCTGTATGGGCAAGCCAAAGTAGGGTGATTGAGGAGGTAAACAAACAGGGATACCCCTGGTGTGGATGAGCTGTGAGCCTAGGGGGGCACAAGCAGAAACAGCAGCACATGAGGTCAGAGGAAATAAATGCAAAGGATTTGTGTGGTCCTGGAGGCACCATGAGAGGTGCCTTCCGGGGCACAAGGGGGCTTGGATAGTGTAGGAGCTTGGCAGTGGGGTGTCTGACTAGACTTTGTGCTTGTGAGGGAGATCATCTGGGGTTCCCAACCCACTTTCCAGGGCTGGACGTTCAGTCTCGCAGGTAGGAAATGGGTGCTAAGCACCCTCAGCTTTCTCAGCTGAACTGTCAGGGGATGGGGCTGAATACCTCATGCTCTTGCTGTATAGAGATGCTACTTGTTAATTCAGGGCCGTGAGAAGATGGGTATTGAGGTGTCTGTCGCTTGGCCTCCAGTGGAATGGGCTGGTTTGGGTGATGTGCGTCAGTCTCCCTCGCAGCTGGCCATGTGTGCTGGATCTCTTCCTTGACTGCTCTGTGCAGGTGTGTTTGTGAAGCCCTTGGTACTCTCCTGCCCTTCAGAATACTACGAAACCCTTGTCTGCCCCATGCTGGGACCACTCTTTACCTATCTGCACGTGGTAAGAAAACAGCTTGTTCGATGCCTGTTCCTTGGCAGCCCAGACTCCTTGTAGCAGCTGACAGCAACGTGTGAGGATGTCTGCTTGGTGATTTTGATGCTGGGGGGGGGTGCTTTTGAGGTACGTTGAACTCTGGCTGTTGCACAGCACCCCTTGCTGTGAATTCAAACCTGTGGATATTAGCTCCTCGAGCTTCAGCCCTGAGAATTTTTGTGGGTTGTTTTTTTTTGCCTGTGTCTTCTCATTTTCCTGACAGCTCACTCAGATTCCTACAACCAGCACAGCCAAAGCATCTTCAGCACAGTTGGTAGCAGTTTTTGTCCCGCTCAAAATGGGGCTTGGCACAAGAGCTGTGTTTAAAGCTCTTGTGCTTCTGTCAGCAGCTGTCACTTGGGCCTCTTTGCGTTGTGTCCAGCCTGGCTCCTTAGGAAGGTATTGAATCTTCCCTTTTGTCTTGAACAGAGGTTGTCTCAGAAATGGCAGGTGATCAACCAGCGGAGCATGCTCTGGTAAGCTTCCGCCCCTTGGTATGAGGGGGAAATGGGGAGTGGGATGGAGCTTTGGTCTTTTCGTGGCCTTTTGCCCAGGGAACAGCCATGCCAGGAGAGGGCTGGAAAACACTGTGTTTACCTTAATTCTGTGCTTGGGCAGAGGGAATACTTTAAGACATTGGCTGCCTTCACACTAAAACCTGTTCTCCTCAGTGAGGATGATGCTGCAGATGACAACCCTGAGTCTCAGGAGATGCTTGAGGAACAGCTGGTCAGGCTGCTGACCCGAGAAGTCATGGATCTCATCAGTAAGTGAAATTTGAGCTAGGTCCCCTGGGACAGTTGGGAAGTTTGCCATGGAGAGGACAACAGGAATTTCCAATGTGCAGTAAAACTTAACTGTAATGGCCAGTAGTAGTTAACATAATCCTCAGAAGCCAGGTGTGAGACAGTTAACCCTGCCAAAATGTTAGCTAAAACCTAGTAAGAGATCAATTAAAAACCTTTAGAAGAGAGTTTCTTCCTTTTGTTTTGTTAGCGTTTAGGGCTCCACAGTTTTGGCACTGTCCCTATAGGAGTCCAGTCTTCCTTTGGAATCTAGGTTCTCCCTTTCTGTGCCCTGGAGCCCAATATGGGACATGGGTTTGTGGACAACTTGAGTGTAGAGCAGTTTTCTTGCTGGCAATTGCCATGTCTCTAGTCAGAGGGAAGGGAAGAGTCCCTCCCACAAAGCAATCTCCCTTCTTTGTGTTCCCCTTCTTCAACATGGTGGTTTTGTCAGCGTGGCTTTGAGCAGAGAGGCTGGGAAAATTGACTCCGCATAGAGATTACAGATCCTCAACCTTCTATCTCCTTTCTTGATTGGCCTTGCTGCCTTAAGAGGGTGTTCTTCTCAGGTTGTAGACTTCAAATGGTTTTGCACATTCCTGGTTCTCGGTAGTTGGAAGCAGCCACCGTGCAGGAGGTTCCACTGTGGGAGGATGCTGTGGGTTGAGTGTTTCAGCCTTCCAGGTAGTGCAGTATTTGGCTTTCATATTCTTCAGATACTGTGTTGAGTATCTGAAGAGCTGGGGGAGCTTGAAGCAGCTGGGAGCCCATCAGAGTCTGGAAGATAATCTCTGTGTGTTCTGAAGTAGCATCTTCCCTTTCCTGCTCCTCTGACCTGCATCTGTTTTTGCAGCTGTTTGCTGTGTTTCTAAGAAAGGTGTTGAACATAACACTACTGCTGCTGTAGATGGAGACGGTGAGTAAATGCCTACTTTTGCCTTTCCTGCCCTTGGTGTATACAAGCACTTTTTGCATTTATTCATACATTTCTGGAGGGAGAGGCTGCCTGTTGCTGCAAGTTCTGTGAGAAGGGTATAGGTTTGGTAAGGAGCCTTCAGCTCTGTCCTGCCCAGTGTGTCTGGGGGCCACAGAAAAACCCAGTCTAGCCCAGGAATAAACATGCTGTAGGGTTCACAGGTAGCATGCTGGAGCAGCTTATGGTACCGAGGAGAGGGCTGAGAAGAGGGCGATGTGCACAGTCTTCCCAAGAGCTGAAGGTCACTAGTTGGGTGCCTTTCCTGCCCCACAAAGGGTGGGTGCTTTCTGCTTGGAGAGAGATGTTCTGGCAAGCTGTGCCAGGGTACTGGTTCTGTGTGCGGTCTCCTGGCTCCCAGTTTAGTTCTCGGTGTGCCTCCCTGTGTCTCCCTGGGTCCTCGGGGACAGCCATGTTCACAGTGCTGCCTTTGTTCTGCTCTGCAGATGATGAAGCGATGGCCACGGAGGTGACTCCCCCTGCCAGCGCAGAGCTCACCGAGCTCGGCAAGTGTCTGATGAAGCAAGAGGTAAGAGCAAATGCTCTGACTTCCACCATCCTTTCTCATATCACTCTTTGTCGTCCTTGTCTGTGGTGCAGCCAGACGCTGCTAGAGAGATGTAGGCTGCTGGAGGGTTCCCCAGTGTGAGAGGGCAGGCTGGACAAGGCTCTGAGCAACCTGATCTAGTTGAAGATGTCCTTGCTAATTGCAGGGGAGTTGGACTAGATGACCTTTAAAGGTCCCTTCCAACCCAAGCTATTCTATAATTCTGTGTTTCTATACGTGTTTTTAAAGAGCCTTGTTAATGGTTGCAGAAGCCACAAAGCAAATGGGGGTTGGGATCCAGTATAACAGGCAGCTGCAGAGTTTCAGCCCTTCTGCGGGCAAGGCCCTGGGCATTCAGCCCCCAGGGTGCTCCCTGGCTCCGTCTCCATCCTTGGCTCGAGCCTTCATGAGGAAGAATTTCAATCAGCAGCTCTTTTTTTCTGTAAAATCTGCCAGAGCTGGCACAGTAGCCACAATGTTAACACAACCCACTCTGCAGAGTACCTTCATCCCGATACCTCTGTACTCCTCCTCTCCTGCGGATGCCTCAGAAGCTCTTGCAGAAGCTTTTGCAGTGACCTGAGAGTTACAGCTGATGGGAGTCCATGGGTGCTCCAGGGCCTTTCCAGGGGAGATGAAGGGAGCAGGCTTGCTTGGCGTTGGTTCCTCATGGCTATGATGGTGCACACTGGGTGCCTTTGAGCACCTTCAGCTGGAGCAGCAGCAGCAGCACGCAGGGTTCTCAGAAGATAGCCCCAAGGAGCTCCTGCAGAATCCCTGGGTTGCTTCTTGCCTCCCTTCAGGTTTGAACCCTGGAGGTGGGAAATAGTTCCTCTGACTGATTTTCCCTGACTCCTTTTCAGGATGTTTGCACTGCGCTGCTGATCACTGCCTACACATCCCTCTCCTGGAAGGACACCTTGTCCTGCCAAAGAACCACAACGCAGCTTTGCTGGCCGCTGCTCAAACAGGTACCTCTGGGAGGGAGAAAGAATTAGTTCTGGCAGGGTTGGGAGAGGAAGCTCTGAACCTAGGGAGAAGTGTGACTGCTTCACCCCTGGGCACCTTCTCCCTCGGGAAGACCGAGCTGCTGCAGAAAGGCAGTCATGTATCAGTATCCTGCTTCTGTGCTGACAGTGCCTCTTCCCTCAGGTGCTTCCAGGAAACCTCCTGCCCGATGCCGTGTCCTGGTTTTTCACAAGTGTGCTGAAGGGCTTACAGACACACGGGCAGCACGATGGCTGCATGGCAGCTCTTGTCCACCTGGCTTTCCAGATCTATGAGGCCTTGGTGAGAAATTCTGCTCTTTATCCAGATGCAAGGTTGGCTGGGGAGTGGTGGAAAACTGACCTCATGCCGGCCTGGGTAGGGGCCGAGGAGCTAACGGCCCCCCAGGAGGGCAGGGCTGCTCCTCTAGCAGAGCTGTGTTAACCATACTTCTCCCTGCAGCGCCCTCGCTACGCCGAGCTGAAGGCAGTGATGGACCAGGTCCCAGATATCCAGAGGGACTCTTTGGAGCAGTTCGATTCCAAACTTCTTAACCCAACACTGCAGAAGGTGGCAGACAAGCGCCGGAAGGATCATTTCAAGCGCCTCATCGCAGGTTGCATTGGGGTAGGTGATATCCTGGAGGGAAACGAACCTGTTTCATTTCACACCCGTACCCTGCAGAAGTGATGGGGCGGCCAGCCTGGCTGCCTCTCCCTTCCCAGCCAGGAGGCTGTTGCAGCATATTCTTGGTGTTTGTTCTGTCTCTCTTCAACTTGGAGGTACAGCGGGGATGGCAGCACAGACTGAGCAGCCCCTCCAGCAATCACTTCCCATTGAGAGGCAGGGGGTACCTTGCACAAGGGTGCCTGGGGGAATGGGGTGTTAAAATGTTTGAACAAAGCCGCTAGGTGGGTGCTGGGCTTTTGTGAGGATGGTGGCCTTGGAGCCTGGTGGCATTGAGGTAGAAGCTGGGGAGCTGCTGCACTGCTGGTTACCTCAGGGCCCTGGCACTTGGGAAGGACCAGGCCTGAGATTCCCCAAAATGCAGCCCCGGGGTTCGGGCCTAGGGATTGCTCATAATCTGGGGTCTGCCTCTGATCTGCAAGCAGGCTGCCCCTGAGCTGAGTCGGGGTATGAAGGCAGTAATGACTGATGCCTGCCCGTCTGTCCTCTGCAGAAGCCCCTCGGGGAGCAGTTCCGCAAGGAGGTTCATATCCGGAACCTCCCATCTCTCTTCAAAAAGGTGAAGCCATCGCTGGAGACAGACGTGCTAGAAAATGAGGATGGAGAGGGCCTCACTGTACTCTTTGAGCCCTGAGCCTGGGATGCTGCAACCATCTCCTCCCCTACCTTCTATTTTGTCTCTCCTCCTAGTAAGCACATTAGATTCTCCTTGTCATTGCCTCCACAAGCATTCGTCTGAATAAAGCCCCTGATGGGTCCTGTCCCATTCTCCTCCCTACGCTGGGATGGGGCCTGCGGTGGCATTTGAACCAGTCTATTAAGCTTTCCCTGATTCCTTCCCCTCCCCTCCATTCGATGAGCATCTTTAGACCTCTGTTTCTCTGCAAGGTGGGAGCTGAGCCCATAGACTCCATTAGGTAAAGCCTGGTCATCCTGTAGCCTTGGGTCACTCTTGCTCCACCTCTTCATCCCTTGGGGTTTAGGATTAATGCAAAAGGCAGAGTAGCACGCCATGTGAAAAGGGGCTACCCTCATCTTCCTCTGGGTGCTAATAGCCAGGCTGCGTAGGGAACACATCAGACACTCCGGTCGTGCCTGTCAGCACTTGTCCCTAGGACTGGTATTCTGATGAATCCGTTTCCCTCCAGGATGCTGAGCCTTGGGCTGAGGGCTGCGTGCCAGGAAGCCTAGCAGTGCTCTAGGATCTCCCTCGAGATCAGCCTTTCTAAGGTGCAGCTGCTCTCTAGAAAGAGGCAGACACTGTCATACATATATATACATATATATGTATATATGTGATCATACAGCTTGTTCTACCCAGAGCCAAACGGAAGGCTTTTATTTTGTGCCAGCCTTTCTTGGACATCTCTCAGGGGGAGCAGGACAGATTTTTTTTATTATTTTTTTTCTTTTTACCATGCCCTGTAGACTAGAACATGGCCAGTGCAGGGTACATAAAATCTGGACCAATACCTGAAGCACCTGCAAACCAAAAGGGATCTCCTCACCCTGTTGCTGTGGAGGTGACAGTAGTCGGTGTTTTTACCCAGTCTGGTACTTCTCAGAGAATTGCATGGTGGGGCAGGAGGGGTGGGGTTTATACTGCAGTTTACAGGGGGGAGCCAGGTCAGAAACTGGGTTTTAGATGAGGTGGGACTCCTATCAAGCCACTCCAGTCTGCAAAGCTGGTTCTTCTTACATGACAAATGGTTCACTTGATCTATCCTAGCGTTAGCACAGGAGCTGGGAGGGTCTGTCCAGAGCTAACTGGCCGATTCGCCATCCAGGAGACGGAACAAGTAATAAACTGTGGTGGGTGGAGAAGGTGGTCTCTCCACTTGCACATCTGGACAGAAAAGCTGGGGCTGGGAAGAGTGGGAGCACAGAAGGGAAGAGCAGGCCTTGGGAATCCACTTGCCCTCCTGCCCCTGCTGTTCCACCAGCACCCTCCACTTTCCTCCTGGCCTCAGGTTTTTTTAACCTCTGAGCTAACATGGCTCCTGGCTCTAGCAAAGGCTGGGTGTATTTATTGTGTTGTGGTATTTTTAACATTCTGTGACTTCATGCTAGACACGAGGGGGTTTTTTTTAATGGTTTTTAGAACCTTTTTTGTAGGAATGTTTAAATCCGAAGCTGTCTCTGAACTGGTTGTGTTACACCTCTGAATGTCAGTAAAGCTATTCCAGTTTCATACTCATGGTGTCATGTTTCATTTTTATTCTTTTATCCGTTTCAGTAAGACCTGAGGCCTCTGCTCTACCCAGCCTGCCTTCCTAAGGGCAGAACAGAGTAGTCAAATCTAATCCCTGGGAAGAAATACCTTACCTTGAGATACTTAAGGTGGCAGTCAGTCCTTACAGAATGTTTTTTAAACCCCGCCTTTGCACAGAGAAGCCCAGTACTGTATCATAGAATCACAGAATTGTTTGGGCTGGAAGGGACCGTCACAGACCGCCTAGTCCCAACGCCCCTGCCATGGGCAGGGACACCTTCCACCAGACCAGGTTGCTCAACGCCCCATCCAGCCTGGCCTTGAATGCTGCCAGGGATGGGGCAGCCACAGCTTCTCTGGGCAACCTGTGCCAGCAGCTCGCCACTGCCCTCATTGTAAAAAATGTCTTATGTCCAATCTAAGTCTACCCTCTTCCAGTTTAAAACCGTTGCTCCTTGTCCTGTCGCTATAGGCCCTCATAAAAACCCTTTCTCTGTTGAGAAATGCCACGTTATACATTGAAAGGCCACAATAAGGTCTCCCCAGAGCCTTCTCTTCTCCAGGCGGAACAATCCTAATTCTCAGCCTTTCCTCACAGGAGAGGTGTCCGAGCTCTCTGACAGTACAACCTTTTATCTACCACATTAACTACCCCAGAGCTGGTTTGAGACACCTGCAAAACAGTCCTGCACTGCTACTGACTTGTTAAATCTCACCGACCTGCTGCGAAGTGCTTTATTACACTGCCATATCAGTCCTCTTCACATACTGCACACAATTTAAAATAAATACTATTATGCATCTTTAGACCTGCTGCCACTTTCTTGTCTGTGTGTTACGGTCTCACAGTTGTGAACCGCACAGAAGGAGACAGCTGTAAAGAAAAGCCTTTATTTTAGTGCAACTCCTCACTGAGGCTCCTTACCAACAGAAAACAAATTCAAAGAGGTGGTCTGAGGACTCTTAACAAGCCCATCTCAAACCTCTTGCCTATGGAAGAAGAATCCCCCCCTGCAGGCAGGTGCAGGAAGCCCAGAGCAGCAGTGCAGGGAGATGCTTCCCAGCTACAGCCTGGTCACTCCATAGGCACAGAGTCCAGCTCATTCAGGAAGCGCTGACACTTTCCCATCAGGATCTTGATGGCTTCGCTCACCAGCACATCTGGAGGCAAGATACCCGTCGATTCCACTGAAACTGCACAGAGACACAAGTCAGCACAGGCACCGGGCAGCTTCAGCCTACACCTGGCTCCAGAATTTCTGTCCCTCGTCTTCCCTTACACCACACTTCTAGAATCATAGAATCATTATGGTTGGAAGAGACCTCACAGATCATCAAATCCAACCGTAAACTTCTGACAAGTCAGATCTTCACAGCCAGAGGAGAAGAGGTCACATTTGCCAGCAGGAAGTACACACACTTTCAATCCCAAAGCAACACCAAACCACAACCTTAGCAGTTACCCACTGCGATATGGATGTATGAATGCTGATGATGTGGAGGCGGAACGGGAGGCAGAGACCCCAGCTATAGATGCTGGCCAGTCTCTGCTTGTTTGCACAGACCACAGCAGGGCTCTATGTTCTGTGGAAAATGGGGCACTTACAGATGTAATGGTTTCGTACTCTTGCCAGGCGCACAAGGTTTTTCAGACTCTCATGACGGAAAACTTCTCTGCTGAACGTGTCCAACCGTGCATTGGCTACTCTTGCCACCTTTCTTCCTAAAGGGGAAAAGATGAAACAAGATGGGTGCCTGCAGCAGATGGATGCCTTGTGGTCACAGCAAACGCCTACCCCTCAAACACACACTCCCCCATCAGCAAAGGCAGTGAAACCACCAATATAAAGAATTAGCACATCCCCAACATGAAACTCCAACCTGACAGAACTGGTCTTCTTGAACAGTTCCAACCCAAACACAACAAACACTTGTATGGACCCCTGGGCAGGACACAAGAAGTCTGCTCCACGCCCAGCTGCTGGAAAGAGCAAGCTCACTACCCAGTCTTGCAGACAACCGAACAGCACCGGGAGCTGCAGTCAGCAGCTGCAGAGCTCTGCAGACAGGCACCCAATGCCTTAGCAGCACTTCAGGGAGATCTCAGCTCATCACCCAACACATCTGCATGTGACATCCATAAAACCAGGCTCAGAATAGCATGAACGGTTGCTGATTGGCAAGGCAAGATCGCAACGTGGTTTTGTCTCTACAAGGTTAGGCTCTAGTCTCTAATCAGTCTCCGCTAAGGCTTGTAAAGAAAAAGGCACTTAGAACAGGAAAAATGTACCTTTGATATTCTGGATCTCAATGACTCCAGGGGAAAAGCACTTCTGCAACAATTCAGCTGCCTCATCCTCAATAGGCTGCAGGAGAGTAATGTCAGGAAGCAGTCGATAACTAGCCGTGGCCACGGGAGAAAACTTGGCATGATCTTTACCTGCATGAAGAGTTAAGAGTCAAGGATGAGGGCAGGCCTCAGGGAATGAGCGTGCAAGGATGCCAGGGCCTAAAGTTCCAGGGGGAAAGCCAGTTCTCCACCCTTGCCCTTCACACAGCTGTGCTCTAGTCCAAGCACTCACACTCCTCCTCCCACCACTTCAGGACCCACGACTCACCTATACCCTTGACACAGTGCATGAGCACATCTATTTCTTGGCCAGGTCGCAACAGCGCAATGAGGATGTCATCGTGAACAGGTCGGAAGTCAGCCTCTGGAAAGAGGTCTGTCTGATTCCCCAAGGGCACCCACGTCATATGTTTACTGTACACTGCGAAGAGAAGCCACAAGCATCAGCCAGCCGCTGTTTCAAAACAGGTCACTGACCCATACAGGACCAGAGATGGCAAAAATTAAGTTTAGCAGAATGAGGGAATCGGCTCCCTCTGCTCACAGGGCTGAGAGAACAGACCAAATTCTGTCTCCCAAGACCAAAAAAGAAAAAAAAAAACAGCACCTATTTTTAGGAGAGATCTCACCTTTGTGATTGAAGTATAGTTCATTAGGATCAGATGATTCCTTGGCTGCCTGAGGGTTTCGGCTGCATTTTATTTTCAGCTGGAACTGCAGAGTATCAATTTCTGTGCCTTCTTCATCTCCTGGGAAGGGGAGAACAGCATGAGCCTCTATGGAATCACACTTCTGCTCAGTTTATGTGACTCTGATTTCCTGCTTTGGGGGAAACCTTCAATATTTCTTTTTGATCCAAGACTCTCACCTTGGTTTCTATATTCAAAGAGTCGAGGGTCAGCTCGGATAGGGATGAGGCCCAAGCGATGAGCCAGAATTTCATCCTGCACAATGGATGTGTTGTTGTATACAAAGACTTTCTCTACAGCCATTGTTGGCACCTTAGGGAGACAAGAGATCAAGTCAGCATGAGATGACACTTGAACTACATGCCAACAGACTATCCAACTAGAGTGTCCCTTTTCACCCATAAACAATTGCCCTGCAGACTATTTTCAGTGGTATATCTGCCAAACCAGGGTACTCAACACACCCCTACACCCAACATACCCCCTTCTCTGTTTTGTTTTTTTTTTCTAAACAAATGATCACAAGAGGTGAAAAGCAGGTCAATCCACAGACACTACCAACAGCACCCTTAAGAGCAACAAGCGCCATCGCTCATGCTGCTAAGGCCCCAAATCTCTTTGGGCTCCTCACACACGTGCAGAACGAATTTGCGCTTCTCTTCCAAACCCAGAAGCTGCCTGCAAGGGCTGACATAGAATCATAGAATC
>NW_009598510.1:23854-39374 GCF_000690535.1 Cariama cristata | reverse complement strand
AATATTTATTAAAATAGTTTAGAATTTTTTAATGTGTATATATTATGTGTGCGTATATATATACACATCAAGCATTTTATTCAAATTTTCTGACTTAGATATGCTTATAATGGTAATTAGTAGAACTCAATAATATAGCCCAGGGTGCTGTGATAGTCACAACAAGCAAGGTGCAGTTTACTAGTAAGGCTCAGCTTGTTAGTACTGAGAAGAGATGACGAATTTGGAAGCATGTCTTAGACCATTACTGGTCCTTACAGTTCTTTATTGTTCTTTATTAGGTTTTTCAGCCTAGAAAGGACAGAAAGCATTCAACAGGGACAAATTACACTCTCCACACACACACACGCAGACATGCACATGCGCATGTGCACACACACACACACAAAGAGAGAGTAGGATTCCTTCAAAGAGATAAGGCACAAACAAACTAAACAGGAACTAATTTGAACTGTTGTAATGACATTAAAACTCCAGAAGGGTGTAAAGTTGAGAGAATCCTAGTGAGATACAGAAATACATTTCAGTTGAAAGTTTACAATGCCAGCCATCATTAGGAAAGAGAAATGCAATTTTAGTAATGCAATGAAATGAAAATGTGCTAAGGCAACACGTGACAGATAACAAAGGCGACAGTTATTTCCAGGTGATTTCTGTGATTTGCCATTGTCTGAAGTGTGATTAATCCTGGCCCCTCCATTGCCAAATCTACACTGATAAATTCTGTTTCTTTGAAAGCTGAAAATCTGGAAGAATTGACTACAGGTACTTTATGAGGTATTCTATTTCTCAGAGTAATTAGTGCTTGAGAAAAACTTAATCTTTGGTCAATCTCATGTGGAGTGGTCTCTGTAAGCTGAAGTAATGTCTTAATTAGTATTCTAGTAGCACAGGAGATTTCTGTATTTACTTATTTACTCTGGTCAAAATTACATTTTTGTTGTTGTTAATTTTCTTGTCCTACTGAAGGCTTCTCTAATGGAGGAAAATTTATGTTCATCAAGGGATCTTTCTGCAGTGACAGTATCATCATTTTTTGTCCATTAGGGGTGACAGTGATGATTTCTGCACTGTAACATAACATTTCTTCCCCCATTTCTTTTCCTGAGTGTATGCTGATGTGGAAACAGACCTATCTGAAAAACAGGCACTGTTATATATTCCTGTGATTTCCAGTCATGATCATTTTCCCCATGTACTCTTCCACAGATCTGGATGAGTGCCATGCAAACTGCAGCAAAGGGCATAGGACATCCTGCATATTTCAGCAAGTCCCTGCTCAGCAGCAGTTGGACCCTCACAAAGCGGTTTCAGATCCTTGTCAATTGCATTAAAGGCTTTTTCTTAAGCTACATAAATGGGGTTTTATTCTCTCCCATTATAACTTTCTCATAACTGTTGATGATAGTGCTCAGAAATAATATTCCTAACTGTTCAGGATTAACTTCATTTTTATAATGAATAAGTTAACATCAGCATTACGAAAGGTGTTAAAACAGTATGAGGATTACATAAACACAAATACAATCTCTTTGTTGAAGAACTTGATGATTATTGTGTCAGTAAAAGAGCACCTTAATCTCCTGCCACCCACACTTTGTATCCTGTACAGTGTGCCTAGGTCACTTTGCACAGTTTCCTAATGCTCCTGCTGTGGGAGTTTTGACACTGAGAAGCCATGTGTAGGAGGTGTGCTTGTCAGAGACACCCTTTGAGATACTCTTTATTTGAAACCAACCTGTCTTGTCATGTGTGTTTGGTATAGACCCATGGTGTTTTGAAGAGGCAAGCAAGGAATCTTTGTTATCTGTCCACTATTACACTTCAAGGTTGTGCTTCTTTAGGTGAAGCTGCAATTGTGCTAAGAAGATTACATCTGTGCTGAATTCAGTTCTGGCCTCTGAGAAGAGTTTACAGAATGAATGAGGGCGATAAATTTCTTAGATGTGGAAAGCTGCTTCTCAGGCTATCAATCAACTCTGCTCATAATCTGAATGATATGAAAATCACACAAATCCTTATCTCTTGTGATAACTCCATCTGTCTTGTAACGCTGCCTGAAGTACACATGTATTTAGATAATTCTATGATTTGCAGACCACTGGAAGTTTTTGTTAGCTGTGCAGAACTGGTGTTTGCTGAAAAAGCAATCACAGAATCACCAAGAGTTATGTTTTACCTTTGCAGTTAGTGATGTTTTCAGAATTGTGGTCACATTCTTTTTTTTGTCTGATCAGAATGGGTGACAGTAGGAGTATAAATACTATTCAGAAAGAGTTGCCTGCGGTCCTTCAAGGGCATGCACAAGTTTGTCAAGGACTTATTGCTTTCTACAGGAGGATTTTCTAGCTTGGACAAAAGTATTGTATTGTATCCCTGATTGGGTTCCTGATATTCCTCAGAAGTTTACCAATCCAGAAGTAAAGTGTATTCATCACTGGTTTCATGTGTAGAGGAGTCTTGCTGTCCTAAAACCTTTCCTGTTAGGGACATCCTTTGTTCAAATATGTTAGTAGTGTTAACATCAGAGATCTTTCACAGTATTTGTGTCTGGTGTTTGAGGTATATTATACACACACATATATATTTGAATCCAATCACAGTTTTACATGCTAAGGCAGCAGTAGCAGGCTGTGGCGACTTGGTGAAACAAGTGATGTTTGAAGCATGTTTTTCTTCTCCCTTCTCTAGGCAGGTGTGAGTCATGCCACAAACTGGCATAAACTCTCCTCCCCTGAGAACTGAATGCTGTGCCTTGTATTCTCAGGTGGTATAAATAGCATAAGTCAATATAGTAGTGCCAATTTACATAAATTTCCACACAGACTTTGGCTAAATGACAACTCATAAGGATATGATAACATTCTGCAAATATTTGAAGGCCATAAACACTAAGCAAGGGCAGAAATGATTTAGGGTGGCATAAGGAGACATAATTAGGAGCAATGGGAGGAAATTAAGGGAGGAAAAAATTAGACTGAATATCAGAAACAATTTTCTGACAGTGAGATGTATTAGACTGTGGAAAATAAGTCTCCCAAAGGACATTCCATTGCTCAAGATATTTAGACTGGACAAAGTACTAATACATGTACAACAGGGACTAATTTTGCAATGTCTGGTGCATAGACTAGAAACCAGAGACCTTTAATGGGGTAAAAAGAATTCTGTATTAAGAAAAACAAACAAATAAATCATTTTTTATCACTTTCCCCAAATGCATGGATATGTAAGTATCTTTTACATATATGCATTTCTACATGCATACATATGTACATAGACATTATTTCCTTTTTTTCCCTGAAAATTAAAAAGTTTTTTTTAATAAGATCTATTTTCCTTCAAAAAAGTATAACTTCAATTTAGTGATGAAAAATTCCTTATGCTCAGCTAGCTATTAAATGCAGAATTGCTACATTTGCTAGTATTTAATTATTTTTTTCCAAGCCTAGGTTTGCTCTTTTTGTTAACCCAGGGAAAAAAATCATCTGCATAATTCCTTTTGTTATAGAAAGATTTCATTCTCCTGTCTGTTACAGAACTGGATAGCTTTCTGGAACTTTATGAATATTTTTGTGGAAGCTGACTTTGGTGTATTTCTTATTCTGAAAATAGCTGGGAAAAAATTCTGAAATCATTAAAATGTCCCATTTTAATAATTTTTCAAATGAATGGTTAAGATAAGTTATTGTTCTTCCTGCATCTAGTTGGTCTTTGATCACTGGAAAAAATGTTTCCAAGCTAAATGTTTGCAAGACTGATTACAGAAACACATTTAAAAAACTACTTTTTCAAAACTCTTTAAAGTTTTTAATACAAATCAGGGATGAAGATTGGGTTATTTCTTATTTTACCTTAGACTGATGTCAGCTAAGTAAATAGAATGCACTTTCAGAGTAGATTCTTTCCTTTTTTTAATTGAGTTTTATATGATTCCATGAAATACGAATGTAAAGTATGCTCTGGAAGCCCAGGCAGTGTATTTGGTTACTGAGTATATAGAAGGTAAACTACAAAACAAAAATATGCAAAACATCTATATCTAACAAAGAAATCTGTGAGATGTCATTAAGTAAAAAACTCCAGAACCACAGATGTATACATCTTGCTGACAGAGACAGGGTTAACAGAGAGCTGCCCGTTTTAAGAGCCGGCCCAGCCTTAAATGGTGACAACTGAGCACTGTGGTGATGCAAGTGACAGAGAAGAGGAAGTTTCATGGACTGAGCTCACAAAGGAGAAATTAAATTACCTGAGTCAGAAAGGTATAAAACTATGAAAAGATGTTGGAAATACTCTGGTAACAAATTGTTCTTTTTTACTGAGGGGCATGTATAACTCCTAGTACTTCAGAAGTTGTCAATCATCTGTTTTTTATTATATACCTGTTTCCACATCTATTTCCTTGGCAAATCCTGCTACACATATTCAGATGTGTAATATAGCTGAAATGAATTTATTTTTGATCCATTTTTCAACATTCTTCTAGACTGGAAGTAGACCTATATAGCTGACATGTCACTTCAAGGAAAAGTACAGAGAACATGTAGACTTCTTAGCCACTTCTCCTGTCTACTACTGCTGTAGTTTTTCTGCAAAGAAAAACATGCAGGGAAAATATCATCATTGCCAAATGGCCCTTCTTAATGACCATTCTGGACAACACTTTCAGCATCGTGGAGTCTTACTAGCAAAACATTAGTTTACCATGGGTTATCTGAGAATTGCTATCCGCAAATAAGCATCTCTCAAAATAAAAAAATCTGTTACTGTTTTGAATTACAAGAGAGTAAACAGCTTCATGCTTTACATGCTAAAACTGCAGTATAGCTAACAGCATGATTTATGGCATAAAAAGGTCAGTCCACACATGGTCACAGTCCTAATTTCACCAAAATCCACCATTGCTAATGTTGAAAGTATCTGTGTAACTCTAGGAAATGTGCAGTTGGGAATTGCTGTAGATATCAATCTAAATTCTTGAGATTCAGATGCAACAGCTAGCTAACCTCCAGAGGAAATGAAATTGATGTTTAACACTTTTCAACCGTATTTTGATAATATGGTGGAGAGTTTAGATCTTTTGTTTTTTTTTGCCTGAGTGATTTGCAATGTTAGAGTTGTCATTACTAAGCTGTAGTAGTAACAAAAACCATTATGTCTCAAGTATTGTAACATAAAGAATCTGATTTTATACCATTGGAATGATAGACATTCTTGGTTATGTTAGCCCTCGTTCTCAAGTGATGACAATTTCAAGTTTCTATCTTGTAATTTTTATTTAGATAAGTCAAATAAGCATACTGAGAAAAGACAGGATCACATCTATATCTTTATTATTTTAACACCACTTAGGGTTGAAAGCTTTGTGATTTTTTATAGTACAATTAATTTCCTAGGTAGAAACACTACTTATTTACCTTCAGAGGACACTCAGTATACAGTGGATGAAAAATACTGGAACTGATTAGAAGCCAGATGGAGAAACATGCCTTTTACCAGTGTGCCACATCACCAATCATTGAGTCCTACAGGGGTTAAAGTTTTCTCTAGATTTTATGACTTCAGAAACATATTTATTTTTTTTCTTCTACTTTAGTGCTTACTATCTGCCAACAGAAAAGTAAATAAAACTATAAATATGCTTCTTAGTTAAAAGCATGATACAGATACCATTTCAACTGCCTGTGCAGTCCATTGTGATATGGCTAAAACTGGTGTTGACTGTCCAGGAGACCTGTCTTCAACTCCCTGCACTGGGAATTTTATTTTAAAAAGACTATAGTCCTTTGAAGATATCTCAAGATCTGACATGCAAGATATGTTTTACAGATTGTTTACACAGATACTTACAAAAGTTGTCTCTTGAGTATTGCATTTCTTTCCCTTCTTTTGCTGGCATTACCTCAGGAAATTAAAATAATTTTTTAAAAGTCGATGTTAAAACAGTGAAAGATGCTTTTAAATAGAACAAGATTTTTGCTTCTTCCCATGCTACATTTTAAATATCTATTTTAAGAAAATTGATACTTATTATTTACTAATTAAAACACTATAAAGCAAATTCAAATCATATAAGACTTTTTAGTTATCCTTTGATTTGAGTCCTCTAAGTATATGTTCTGAAACATTTTACAGGCTCATGAAAAAAGTTTGAGTGACAGCTAGTAAACAACAGAGCTTCATTGTATTCAGAATGCACTGATGGGATATAAATATATATATATAATACCACAATATCATATCATCATGGATGATGTGATGCAGCCTGATTAAACAAAAATAACTTTGGGATTATCTTTGGTCCAGAGCAGATTGATGTCATTTCTTTAGTTTGATTTCTGATCTTTTTCAGACCTCCTAGAATTCAAGAGCTCTGTTTCCAGAACAAGTGATAAAACTGAAGAACACTTTCTGTTGACAACACATATTGCCTTTAAAGCTTGTAAGATTCCCTTACCCTTGATATCTGTAGGTGGATGAAGTCCTTGGGTCTGGCATGCATTTTCAGCCATGATAAGAGAAATCTTAGTAGCCATATATGGCATTACTACAGTAAGGACTGCTGATGCTGTGGTTTTCCATTTCTGTAGCTGGACGTTCTGGATCTGTGGTCACACTCCAAAACGTGTTCAGTGTAGAGATGAAGTTGATAAAATTTCTTCAGCCTGAAAAAACACATTCTTAACTTAGATGTGCTTGCCTGAGATAATTTTAAGTTAGCACAGCAGTAAAACCAGCAATTTTAATTGCTAGAGATGAGCTATGGGCTCTCTTTGAACCTAAACTGGTCAAGCAAGTAAGCTACTTCCCAGATGTTAATCACATTGAGTACTGTTCATTTTGTTGTACAGACTCATTGCAGGGGTTGGAGAGTTTCAAGGGTTTAGCCCAGTCAAAAATTGGGATAATTTGTCTGACTGCTACATCAGACTGAGTTTATTTACTTGGATTAGTAAAACTGAGTTAGAAAAAAACCTCTTTTTTTTTTCCTACAGACATGCCCTTTCTCTGTTTTCCGAAGTGGAAGGTTTATGGAGTTCAGAAAAAAGTCTGAATGTGCAAACAACAAAACCTTTTAAAAAAGACAGTGAAAAATAAAACCCTGCAGCTGCTACAGTGCAGGATGTTATGAATCTAATGAGCCTGGATGGGTTAGCTCTCAAAAAGCTGCAGTCTATCATGCAATTTTTCAGGCACACCTGGTGACTGACATTTTGGCAGGACTTGAGCCATGGTTCAGTGGCAGTAAGTGGTTTGTCATAATAGCCAAATGACAATGAAAGTCTCTAGATTTTCTTTTTTTTTTCTTTTCAAACTTCTCATAAGGATTTTCTGAAGAATGCAAATATTATAAATAACATAATCAACTGGACTTCTTAGAAAACATAGAATAAACATGGTATAATATCAATTTAGTAGTTAGATATCTTATTTACATGCTACAAAGGTCCAAGGGTTTGGAATGTTTTTATGTTGAGACAGTATCTGTAGAAAAGGTGCTGCATAAACGTACTGTGAATTTTATGGTTTCAAACATAATACAGTGCACAATAATTAAAGAATTCATACATACTTTGCTGTGGATAAAGCCAGTTATATTACTTAATCTCTTCTTTCACTTCTACTACAGTAGTATTAGAGCATTGTGCATTCTTGAGCTGTCACAGAATTTTCTGCAGAACTTAACCTTTCAGGTGAAATTGCTGACCAGCATTTTGGATTTTGCTTCTTTTTTCTATACAAGTTTTTTTGGCTGATTTCTTGGTTTTTTTTTCCTTTTGACACTCAATCTAAAAAACATGAGCCCAGTGTGATGGAGCGCCATCATTCTGAATTTCCAGACAGGCTATAAGAATAGTTTTAAGAGGCATGACTTTCCAAGATCGTGTCACTCAAAATACCACAAACTCTGTACTACCATAGTCACTGAATTTGACATCTTTCCAATGCATTATAGAATTCAACAATTTACAGAGGGAAATAACCATTCTGCAGCAGCAAGACATCTGACACTATAAATTTTCTCTGTCTACTGGGAGATTCCTGTAGATGTTTTTTCTTTTACATAGGCTTATGCTGTTGACAAGGTGGTGGCACTTACTAGTGCTGTAGTAACCCACTGCATTCTCTTTGGGGAAGACAAGAAATTTCTATTTGAAGAGCAAACACTCCTGAAACAATCAAATGTCTCCCTCTGTGATTTGAAATGGTTGTACCTACCACCTCATGGTGGGATTGCTTCCCCCAAGAGCACACACAGTCCTTGGAGCTACTGCTGTCATCTCAGTGGAGACTGCTAATGAGGGATAGCAGTCCGGCTTCTGCCTGGTTGAATTCACTTACAGCACCAAGCCTAGACTTGGTTAACATATCCAGCTTGCATGTCATGCATCTCCAAATTGCAGAAGATACTGACTTATTCTTTCCTACAATGATTTCTCCTTTTTGTTCTTTCAACATTATGACTTTACTGCAGAGACCTAGTTTTTTAACTTTCTTCTCTTAGATATTGCCTTATTCATCTTTCTTCTGGAGATATCCAGGACTTAAAGTATAAATGATTAAACTTTTTTCCTCTGGAGCTCTTGATGGCATCTTGTACCTTCTACAAACCAACATAGAGTGAGAACCTGTAATAATTTTTTTCCCAAGGATTCTCCTTCAAAGACAAAGGGAGATACTTTAGTATCTTTATCTCTCTTTGCTGCTGAACTGGAATAAACTTGGTGGCAGAGCTGAGGAAAGCAAGTCAGTTAATGAAATAAAACTGTTTATTTCTGCATTACTAGAAGTGCTAATTTATTGCTTATTAGTATTAATTCTGTATGGGTTTGGCATAACTTTGTAAACCATAACTAAGGGAGCTGAATTATTACTAAAAGAAGTCTTAAATACTTTCGTCCCATCTAAATTTGTAAAATGAATGCTTTTTACTTTTACTACAAACTTTTTACTGTTTGTAGATATTACAGCTCAGGTTCATTGCACCTAAATTTACCACTTTCCTAACACATGAAAACTATGACAATGTCTGTCTTGTGCAACTTCTTTAGCCAGAGGATAGACACCAGAGCTCTTGATTGTCCTTCAGTTCATCTTTATTGCCAATCTAGAGCTGCCTGTCTTTTTCCATGTACAATTTCAGAGTAACATGCAATAAACCTAAATATGTCACTTTGCTGTATATGTATCCTTTTTATTCCCATTATTATCAACCTTTTATATATGTGCACAGAGCAGTAGAGGGCTACAAATCATATGTGCATGCATTTAGATTGGCCAAGGATCTGGTGTTTCTTCTGCTCTTGCCATGAATGATAGTACATTTTGGAACATCTGCTCTGTTGCTTTTCATGTTGCAGCCCAAGGTAGCTCTATAGTCATACATCTGGAATGGAGTGTTAGGTTGTTAGGCTTTCAGTGTTAGGTTGAAACCTTAAAAGCTTGTGATTTTTTAGGTCAGTTTAACTTCTTGAGGGTTTGTCCAAACTTAGTCAAACTTAGTTTCCGTTCACAAGCATGTGAACTGAACCTACTGAATCCTATATCCTTAATGTCTTCAAAGGAAAAAGAGTATAATGTAGTTTATTGTAGAAAGAAAATAAAGTCATTAGGAACTGGTAAAAAATTGTTTGTGATATGTAAAATGATGTGCTACTGGTGAAATAAGGTTAGTAAATTCAGATATGGAAATTCTTTTACAGACTTCTGTTTCACTCTTCATATATTTGTTCTAACCAGAAGAGTTATACATAATAAAAGCTAGATTCTCCAGTATTCAAAGTCATCTCATGTTTTTTTTTGGAAACTGTGAAACCTGAAGGATGGAAGTCCAAAACTTTACCCATTTCTCTGTTCAGAAATTTGTAAACAAATGGAGTAATAGTTAATTTGATTAATTTCTTTATTAGTCACATAGAAAATATTTCTTTTTTTTTTTTAATTTATTTTTTAAAGGACCATATGATCTTTTTTAAGCTTCCTTCTCTGCAGATCTATGCTCTTTTTCTTTTTGTTTATCAACTAATATTCCACCTTCTAAGGAACTAATATTCTTCATTTATGATTAATTTACTTTAATATAAACAAACCTATTTGCATTTCTCATTGTACTATATAGTCTAAATTTTTAAGTGGAACATACACAATACTGAGGCACTCTGGGCTGGGTGAAATTTATATTGAGATTCTCTTCCATAAATTTATAAAAGTTTGATATTAAGAGCATTCAAAATGATTTAGGCATGCATCCTTAATTTTTCATATAAGCAAATTTTTTAATTGGGTGCAGCAAAAATCCTCCAGAGGACTAAAGGCTGACTTCAGATTTTAAGTATATATGTACATTTTCATGCCTACTATTGGACTTACAAAATAAATAATCTTGTTTTCCTTACAGGATTTTGACCTATAAGGCCTTGTCTACCTCTTGATCTGCAGCAGTCTTTGATGCTCTTTACAGGGTACATGGGCCTCAGAATGAATATCTTGTAAAAGTATGATTCTGTTGGCTTCATATTACACTGAAGAGATACCATAATATCTCATCAGTTTCTAGGATATATCAGTTGCTTGTAAATCAAAAATAGTCTATTAGAAATACTGGTTCATCTTTCTATTTCATTTGGATAGGATGTTACTTACCAATTTATAGTAGAGTGTCTTTGAAACCACTCAAGAAAACCCAAAAAACTGGAAAGGTACTGTGCAAATTCCATGTTCATTTAAAGGAGAAATATTTGAAATGTTTGAATTTTTCTCTATGTATCTACTAGACTTGTGCAAATTAAAGAATTATATCTATTTACAGCTGTGGAATCAAATTTATGTATTTCCTTTTTAATAAAGACAAGACATATCAGAGATCTTAAAATTCCTTAGGTGAATTCAACTATTGAAGGACTGTACAAATCTCTCTTCATTTTATACAAAATTTAATCTCTTTTAATTAGTCTCCCATTCCCAATAAATATGAATTCATTAGCTTGTATTTTTTACTCAAATTTCTTCCTTAATCACTGAAAGTAGATGGTGACAGTCACAGGAATACAGATTTTGCCAGCCCCAGGCTGTAATGGGATTCATCTTCAATGTGGTAACTGCAGTGAGACTATTTACATTATTAGAATTTGTGCTCCAGCACCACTGAGTTATGAAACTAGTGGAAAAGTGCTGGTTTATACATGTACTCAAATCTCTCTTATATCTGCAGTGTATTTATTTATTTCTTTATTGTGTTACTGTCTAGCAGGTAGTGTTTCGGTGTAGCAGAGCTTTCCATTATGTCAAATTCTGCACAAAGGCAGAAGAATAGTCTTCTCCCAAACAGGCGAGATCAGAAGGAACAAACAGGGGAATATTAGAAAGTAGAATGGCTTTGGTTAGGATGAAATGCAGTGCCCTCCCTGCAGCAGCTCATCAATTTTGTTTAAAGCATCACAGCAACAAAAGTTCTAAAGAAGGGATTTGAAGGAGAAGTAGCCTTTTCAGAGTATTTGCAGCAAGAGAGATATGTTCTGTTGGTAAGTGTCCTGCTTTGACCTAGAAGTAGTTTGGATAATCCAGTAAATCTTTTTTATCTTTAATTTTCTTTTAGTGTTCTTTTTGCATTTTTTATTGTGCTAAATGTCTTCCTGACAGAATACTGATTAAGATTCTTGCACAATTTAATTAACAGCAATAAAATAAGATTGCCACAATTAATATATTTTCATCATTTAATTCAATCCACTACCCATTTTGAAATGTACAAAGATCTGCTTTCTTTGATTTTTTTTTCCAAATTGCTAGCAGAACCCATAGAAAATCACACCCCAGAAAATACAGAGAGTAAAACAAAACCCAAAACATATAGTAAGCCCTGTAGGTCATGGAGAGATATCTTTATTGGCACATTCATATAGATTATTTGACAACCTTAATTCATTTACAAGGAAACAAAATGTGAAACTTAGTAGTTTCTTGCAGCTGAGGTCTGTTTGTTCAAGAACACTATTACACTATTGATGAAGCTATGCATTTGCTTAATGAACGATAAGAAATTTAAACCACACATGCAACAACATTCTTCTGTCTTTTATCAAGGTGGGTGTCCATGGCTCTTTGAACCTTGAGCTTTCAGAAATAACAATACCAGTAAGGCAGTTGTAATGTGCAGCTCTTTGTGAGATTTCAGTTCTGATTGCTGTAAAGTTATCAAGAAAAAGAGCAGTAAAAAGACAGTTTAAAAAGCAAACAAAGCCACAGTGTTAGAATACCTGCTATTTATTATCTTCCTTGTATGCAAAGACATAGAACCCTGCTTCTTCTTCTGTGGAAACATAAATATTAACCTGTAGGGTCTTTAAATTGCTGATGAAGTAGATACAGCATTGTCTCCTCTCAGCAGTATATCAAATCAAATGAGCAAAATTTCATTTACAGTTGATAACAATTTGACATTTTTGATCTGCCTTGGGTTCTGAGTCTCCATGAATGAAGTAGATATGGGTGATTTAACAGTGATACAATTAGAAACATGCAGTCCTTTTGCTCAACCTCAGCTCTTGTTTTAAACTGGAACCAAATGTGAGATAAACTTATCTTGGAAGCTGTTGGTTATTTAGAAAAAATCTGTTTCAGTTTTTTTAGCATAGCAGCTCAATTTGCAAATAGAAGTAGAAATCTCATGAAAAATTATAATTATCAAGGATGTGTATTCTAAGTTTGAAGTCACTGAAGAAGTTGATTTGCATCCAAAACAGATCAGAATACTTCCTCCCTTTAGAGGGGGAGATTTTATTTCCCATGTCCACTCTTGGGCAAAGATTACTGGGAAAGCTGGATAAAGTACTTTTCTTTTAAATTCAGAAATCTAGTTCCAATAAAGATTAATTTCAGCAACCATAATCCACAGTCCAAGAAATGTCGAAATAAGAAGCAATGAAATCACTAGCCCATGAGAAAATTTTGTTCCTTCATATAACCAATTACAGGTTAGCTTTTTGATGACTTTCCCAAAGTTTTGCTGTTCAACATATTATAATAATTTTCTTGTTGGATTGACAATCACTTTTTAAAATGAAAAAGATAAAGAAGAACATAGAAGTTCATATCATAAGCCACTTTGTAATATTTTGCATTGTGACATATTTCACATGTGAAGATATTGACAATGATTTCATCTTTCTGATAGATAACATCCTCACTTGCAAACACTGCAAAAATCTTCTGAAATGTACATTCGGTTTGACAAAGTATCCTGTTTCATGGCAATTTTCCTAAGCATCAGTAAATTTTTGTGGCAAAATCTTTTATTATTTGTCCAAATATTAATTACTTGACAGTTATCCAACTAGCAGAATAGTCACTGTCTCTTGAATCAGCTATAAATTTTTTAAGAATTAAGGTAATTCAGACAATTAAATTTGACTTTTTTAGCATTAGAATAATAATTTAACTTTTTAGTGGAAATAAAGGTTTATGAGGAAAGATAGTATATATTTTTTAGTTTCCTAATCAGAACTATATTACATTTTTTCTTAAAACAACAGAGAAGGGTGTGGCAAATCCTCTTTTCCTAACTATTTTTGCATCTGATTTGTATATGTGTATTTTTTTCTTCAACTTGTTTCAATTTCCCTCAGAAAGAACTCTCAAAATAAAGCTATTTGTAAGACTAACCCTGGACCTTGGGATCCTTGACTGAGCTGGCTGGGAAATATCTGTATTTTCCATACTAATAAGACAGCTTTCTTGCTTGGGTTCTGACTGTAGACAAGCATGTCAGTTAATCAAGGTTCCAGTCAAAAGTTCATTAAAAGTCTGCTGTGACTATACCAAGAAAAATAGAGTTTTATGGGGAAGTTTAGTCAAGAAGTTTGGTATAATGTTACAGGCGTAATATACTAATTCATAAACCACAAAATGCTATATAGTGAATTTACACAACAATGTGCTTGGCAGAAAAACTGTAGAATATATTCAACACATAGTCTGTCTGTCATGGTTTGTGTTATCACTGCTTAGATTGGAAGTTCCTCATGGTGATAATACTAGTGGTTGTCTAATTGAATAAATTTAGAGCATATCTGACCTTTATTAAATTTTGGCAGAAAAAAGCTATGGCAGAATCTTTGAGGAGACTAAGCAAATGTAACACTTTTGAAGCAAAACAAAGGTTCTGATCTGGTAGTCCAAAATATTCAAATATGGACTCATGTTTTCTAGATTGATAACTGGCTTTACAGCTGACTGGAATGTACATGTAGTTGAGGTGGTACCCAGCTGAAGTGTTGCACTGGTTATTTTTCAAGGATGTCCTACAAAAGAATAAAATTAGTTTCTTGTGCCCTGCAGTCATATCAAACACTGGTTATTTTTCAAGGATGTCCTACAAGAGAATAAAATTAATTTCTTGTGCCCTGCAGTCATATCAAGAAGTTGTTGCACCAAAATAATGCATAGTATTCACTAGCAAATGAAACATCAATATGTTTTTAAAGAAACATTCTTTTCACACGTTTCACTATTATAGCGAATTTGAAACAATTCATGTCACCTATACCTCTTTATATTTAGTTATAAATTCAAATAATGTTATGAAATATCTTTTATTTTTCACTTTATCAAATCCTAAAAATGTGAGTCAAGAAACAATTTTTTTGAGCAGAAATGTCAAAGGACATTTTAAGCCATGTTTTTAAAGGCAAGATACCAAAGTAATTCTAGCAAACCAGTTGGAAGTCTGTCACTTTTTAAAAAATATTTAAAAAAATTCTGGGCTGCAGTTATTGTGCACTGGTGGAGTTCACAGTCCTGAGGGATATGGGTCAGGTGAAAAGTAAAGTCAGAAGCATGAATTTTAGGAAAGCAAACTTCCAGCTGTTCAACAAGTTAGTCAATAAGACCTCCTGGGAAACTGCCCTTAGGGACAAGGGAGCTGGCAGATATTGAAGGACACATTACATAGAGTGCAAGAGCTTCAATCTACACATGTAAGAAATCAGCAAAGGAAGGAAAGAGGCCAGCATGGATGACTTATGACCTGCTGGTCAAACTAAAGGGCAAGAGGGAAATGCACAGGCAGTGGAAGCAGGGACAGGGATCCTGGGAAGAGTATAGGGATGCTACCCGGTTGTGTAAGGATGGAGTCAGGAAGGCCAAGGCATGGCTGGAGCTGAGCTTGCAAAGGATGCAAAGAAAAGTAAGGGCTTCTATGTCAGCCAGAAAAGGAAAGTCAAAGAAAGTGCACCCTCTCTGTTGAACATGACCGGCAAACTGGTAATAATAGATGAGGAGAAGGCTGAGGTACTCAACAATTTTTTGCCTCAGTCTTCACTGATCTTCTCTTCCCACACCTCTTGAGTGGATGGACTGCAAGACAGGGACTGGGGGAGCAAAGTCCCTCCCGTCATAAGAAAGATCAGGTTCGTGAACACTTGAGGAAGCTGAACATACATAAGTGTATGGGAACTGACAAGGTGCATCCCAGAGTCCTGAGGGAACTGGCTGATAAAAGAAAAAGAAAAAGAAAAAG
>NW_009598510.1:0-23729 GCF_000690535.1 Cariama cristata | reverse complement strand
AAAAGAAAAAGAAAAAGAAAAAGAAAAAAGAAAAGGAAAAAGAAGAAAAGGAAAAAGGAAAAGGAAAAGGAAAGGAAAAAGTAAACTGAAAAGAAAAAAGAAAAGGAAAGGGAAAAGAAAAAAGAAACAAATCTTTTATTCTCCTATTGTAGGTTGCCATAACAGAAGATCATAGAATTAATGACGCTAGCTCACTATTAAGAGTGCTCTCAAGTGGAGAAGGTTTGCTCTAGAGTTCAATGTATTCTCCTGAAATTTGGCCTGAACCTGAAACACCTGTTCAGTGTGTTAGACCCATGAGACAACTAAATTAATGTAGAGATATTAATATAGTACTGCCTTAGTACAAAAAAATCACTAAACAGGCAGAACTTAAATGTTAATAGAAAAGTGCAGGAGGAAAAGAACAGGGCAGAAAAATTAAATTACTTTGGCTTAATGATTTAAGCAAAATAAAATCTGCTAAAACTTCTGTTTCATTGTGTATCTGCAATAGTAAAGAGTTTGGACAAACTCTATGTGTCTTTATTTATTAGGTTAATAGTCATAATGCACATTGGCAGTCTCTCTGACACTGTGTAGAGTACTGAAGATGCGTTTCTTTTCAGAACTGTTTCAGCACACAAGACAACAAATTAGGTAGTTACACCTGTCTATGCAGTTATGGAGCTACTTTTATTATCAAACTTTCATGGCTCCAAACCATTATAGATTTCACCTCAGCATGTTTTTTTTCACAAGTGGGAAGGATCACAATCTCAGTGTAACAGAACGAAGCTGCAGATCCTGAAGATTAAATTATAGTGTTCCACTATTTCTGATGAGAGCTTTTCTAGCCCATGGAGATTGCTCAGTGTCATAGCAACACAGTCATAAGAAAAGCTAGAAACTGAATCCAAATAAATCAAACTCCAGTTCAGTAATCTTAAATGCAAGATCATCTTTCTCCTATTGGGAGATATTTTATTTTTTTAGCTTAAATTACTTTAGTTGCACAGCATAATACTGATATTCCATTTCTGGAAAGATCTAGATTCGAAAATCTTATCTGAGAGTTTAATTAATTTGGAAAGAGCTTCATTAATTTGAAGTAGAAAACACTAAAGATACCACAGCAGTCGGAGCAGTAGATTCATGATCTGCTGACTTATAAACCCTCTATTTTACCTAAATATGGTCCTGTTTTTCCCCGATATCCACAAAATTTATCTCAGATCTTGATGTCACAAACATTTACACACTTCTTTAATTCACTTCAATAAAAAATCCCTAATTTCACTGCCCCAAAAGTACTCTAGTTTTGATTAAATATAAACATGAATTCACATTTGCAGGATGAGATATCAAGACAAGATAGTGCCTGTTATTTACTAAGAAAAAGGAAGTTTTGTTCTCAAAAGGTAGCCTAATAATATCAGTCAGACACTTTCTTATCTTGTTATCTGTGTACATTAATTTTGCACTGGATGTAAAATATTCCTAAACTAATACAGTGCAAGCCAAGACCAAAACATGTTACAAGTAGATCTGTAGTTTTGTGATGCACAGCAATAGGGTGAAGCTGAAAATGAAACAAAACAAAATAAAATTTCAAATATATTGTTAATTGACAAGATATCAGGACTTTGTATTGATAAGATTTGGGGCCAGATCTGTAAAAGTAAAACAATATTGCATTAACCTCCTAGACGCCCTGGGGCTCATAATTGGTAAATCCTTTGTGATGTCTGCATTCTTCCTTGAAAGGAGATATGTCATAGATATTTCATGCCACAACTTCTCTACTGGTGCATATTAGCATTGAATCATCCAAACAATATTGTTTGTATTAATTGAAGATCTGACATTAACTTTTAGCTCCTGAATGGAGCACAAATTTGACAACATATTTGTTGTGCAGATGAACATGAAAGATAAAAAGGGAACATTTTCTTGCTTCCAGTGTTACACTGTATTGCTACAGCGAACAAATTAAAATAGAATTTTCTTTCATTTAAAGTTTGACTTCAATAAATAAATTGCAAATAAATATCATAAAAAGCCCACGTTTCTGAGATGTCACTCTCATGCATATCTTTTAAAAAATAGCATGAGGGCTTGTTGAAGAACTACAGACATACCCCTTTTTAATATATACACATGACAAAGGAATAGTATGGGGATTTTGGGTTTGGTTTGGGGTTTTTTTGGGGTTTTTTTTGTTGTTGGTTTTTTTTTGTTTGTTTGTTTTGGTTGGTTGGTTGGTTGGGGTTTTTTTTAGTGCGGTGTAGTAGTGGGTTTTTGATTGTTTTGTTTTATTTTGTTTTGTTTCCCAAATCTCAGTCCGGATCAAGAGTACCAAATGGCAGATTATTTTCTTTAGCTGTAGTAGCCCTTTCTTCTGGATGCCACATATGAGATTGTAGGGTAACCTCAGAGTATTTCATTACATTATTATCTTGGTGATGGGTACTCAGCAATGTACAGTTCCTCCTTGTTTACCTTTTTCTTTTGGATTTTGGAGAAAAGAAAGTAGTAACAAAGATTCATTTAAGCAGAGAATTCTAATACTCCATGTCACACATTTCTGATTTCTTCCAGGTGCAGTTATCCAGGAGGTGTCAAAGCCAAAGATCATACCTTAGTCATTCTTCACCACTTCTACTCCCTGATATTTCCTGGTCAACAGGAATGGTTAGAGTGTTTGCACATAACAACCTGTGGTTCAGATTGCCCAGAGTAACGTGATTCAGCTCTGCTCATGTTGATGTCTTCGTTGTCATGTCATTCAGGTTCAAATGAATTATTGGATTTATGCCAAAAAAAATGGGGTCCACACTAACTCATTAGACATTTGCTTAGCCCATCAAACATTGGAGACATCCAGTAACCAAAAGAAAACAAATAAGCAAAGAAAGTTGTTTCTGGTCAGATTTATACTAAAAAAAAAAAAGGAATTATTTGTTACAGAAAGAACAGTAATTCACAGTAATCCACAGCTGTGCAGCTAAGAAAAGAAGATGGGCTATTACAGGTCTTATTATTAATAGTACTTACTAGGAAAGCACTTAAAGGCCAATGAAGAATGGAACTGCATTATGCTAGGCAATACAAGATAAATTCCTTTCATACAGTATTAATCACAAATTAAGAAGTACACAGCATGTGGGACGTTCTTGACAGCACCAAGGTAAAACAATGGCAGAAAGAATGAAGTACTCTCTCATTTGTTTGTTTTTTTTTAAGATGTACTTGTTAATGAAATCTAAAATTCATGGAAAGAGAAAGGACGGTGAAGAGCGGGGTTGTGGGTATGAAACAGATAAAAAGGCAGGCCAGTGGAATAAAAAAGAAATTAAGAGATTGTAAATGGAATGGAAGAGAGAGTTTGTAGCATGCCACTCCAAGCCCTGATTAGAGGATGCCTTTCAGAACTGCAGGAACAGGGACTACCAGTCCTACAGACTACTACAGGAACTCTGACTATGCAGCCAACATTAGAGTTGGTCCTTATGCGGCAACTCCTCACACAGACCTAAGACTAATCTGTACCAACATCCACAATAGCAAAAGACAGCACTGAAAACTGCCAACTATGCGATGTGATATCATAGGCATATTTGTGGCTTTCAAAAGAACCATGTTGTGTAAGTGAATAACATACATAATTTATATCTTCTCTAGTTTACTATGTTGAGTAGGCACTTTTAGTTTGTGGGGTTTTTTCTTTGACTTTTTATGCACCAATGCTATTTTATCATAGAACTATACTATCTAAGGTCGTTTATGTATATATTGTTATACCAATGAATGACAGCGAGGGAAAGTGCTTGGTTATGGAACTATAGATTTTCCCTTTTTCAGAAAAACACCTTGTCTCTTGTACTTCTGAGTTTTTGAGTTAAAAAAGTCTGATAATGTTTTGGAGGCAAGAACACACAAAAAAACCCCCATTTATTCAGCTCCAGGACATATGATTCTATGATCAGGCAATCTTTCTTCAAGTCCATTCTCCTTTCTCACCCTTCCTTAATTACTACTATAAATGTGTGTCTTCATTTGTATTTCTTCTGTTAGACAACACTAGAAGTGAAATCAAATTGAGGATTTAATTAAAGTAATCCCAGAAGTAAAATCTTCAAATCAGGCTTAAAGTTCATAAAGTCTGGAATAATTCCAGAAATCTTTGGTATAAATTTTATGTAATACAGACTCTTTTCAAAGTTCAGGTTTTTCCTCTTTTTAGAAAGGGGGTGAGTGTTGGAATCATTGTATCATGGTACCAGATTTAAACCTGTGTGTTATGTACTGCATACATTCAATGTTTTCTCTCATAAATACAGATTAGAAGTAGACTCTTTGTAGTAAATTTAATAAATCACCTGAACAGCATCACAACTGACATGTCTTAGGGTCATTATGTGTAATTGGCTAATAGTGTATTTATTCTTGTGCTATTGGATCACCCTCAGGGATAATTCCAGTAAGTTTTGAATCTCCAGAAGGATTTCTGTGCAGAGGTAAATTATTATTTTTTTAAGAACACTAACTAATTACTTTTATTTAAATTCATTTCAAAAGCAATTAGTCTGTCTAGAGGTCTCACTGCATTTTGAAGAAGTGATGAATTTGATGTTCTCTGATGCCTTGAATTTCCCCCTTGAGCCAAGAAAGGTGATGAGAAAAGGAAATGAAGCCCCAAAATCCAGAGTTCATGAAACATGCAGTATTAAAAACATATGTGGTGTATACAAAGAGGATCTCAGCTAGTGCCCTCTGGTTGTGCATGACTATAAATGACTAAAATTCTTGTTCTCAGGGAAAAGAATCAACTTAACAACTCAACTTAACTAATCAACTTAACCAATCAACTTAACCAACTCAAAGCACAGAAGACTTCTCTGTAAGGGTTGGAGATAGCAGATACTGGGATTCTATTGCCTGACATATAGAGATTCTGAGAAAAAGAGTATAGAAGCAATATAAAACTACAGTCTTTTAATGTCTTGTTTTAACAAGCTAAACAGGCCAGTACACACCCCAAAGTATCTTTTTTCCCCTCTCCAAATAGCTCTCTATATTATCTGTGGATTTGCAGATGTACCTTTGAATAATTTTTCCTCATTGCTTATCCAAAATTTCCAAATTTTCTGAAAGGAATTTATCTAATGGGGAACATGGCAATTTATGAACTCATGTTTGCTGATTAATGGACAAACAAACTAAAGAAAAAGAAAGAAAACCCTAAAAAACTTCTTGAAGTAAAAAGAAAAGAAAAAGAAAATACATCTATACCTACAAAAGGAGGTGCTTCAGAATTAATCTGCATTTAGTTTCAGAGTAATGATTAATAAAATAGAGGAAAAGATATTTAGATTAAATATTTAGAAAAAAAATATCTTTAAGGCCGTAACATTAAACTTCAGAATTACTGGTTTCTGTTAATTAGTTTCCTTCAGTTACTGTCTTCAGAGCGTTTTACTGGAAATTCGTGACTTTAATTAAGACATGAGGCCTTTCTGTAGATTGTATTTGTAGGTAAGCAGTAAAATTTATAGTAAGTGGACCACACATTCCAAACTGATTTGAGGATCTCTTTACCTTTGAAAGTTGTTTTCCTTCCTCTTCATAAAGGCTAATAAGTTCGTCTTGAAATTAAATGATCATGAGAAGAAAATAATTTAATAAAATAGGCTGCTGTAATTTTATTACTATAAAATTGTTATTCAGTAAAATATGGGGTTTATTCTAAAAAGGCTATTGCTTTCTGTTCAGTTCCACGTGGACAAGTGTCCACCTTGTCCATCCTGTCTCTGTTTCTCTCTAGGCAGTTTGAACAGTGTGATGTAAAAGACTGAGTTATTGGAATGTCACTTGACCTCAGTGGAGTTAGTAGAGCTTTTGATTCTGGGTTTTGGGGTGAGAGTTGGATGATCAGCTGGAGGAACACAGACCAAAAAGGTGAAATAGCATTTTCAATTTTCTTGAATAAAAATAAGAATTAATATGGATAAAAAACTTCCAACCTGGGTTGCAAAGATGAATCAAAGTCTTTACCATTTGAAAGAAAAAAATTTCCTGTGTGACCTGGAAAATAAGGCTGATGAGAACAGGACTGGAATCAGGTTTTTTAAAGGAACTATTCTTTGGACTTTAACAAGGTAAACAGTGTGATTATTAGAAACTATGTGGAAGTGGCAAGATGTCCAATAGAACAAGAAAAAATACTTACCATTAATTTCTCCAACTCCTCTTTGATACTAAGTACATAAACCAATACTTAATAAGAATGGTTTGGGGATCTTTAAATTATTAGCATGTGGAGAATTAAGTTGGCAAAAAATCAGCATATAAACCAGCATGTAGTCCTTAACTTCTGACAACCTACCTCAGTAATGGTGCTTGATGACTGCAGGGCTGGATAAATAAGCAATTATTTATAATAACATTGAGCCAGATGGTCTCTTGAGAAAATTATGCTAGTAGAGAGTTTGGCCCACAAATTTGGTTTTGCTGTTGTTGATGCATGGAATTTTTCTGTTGCTGAAATATCTCTTTGTGACTCCCACAGTGCTAGCTTTTTGATACTCTTTTTTCAGCAGGCTGAAAATTTGATACTTTATGGTGATGTCTGGGATTTTTAAAGACTGAGAGGAGCTGGCTGCTTATTTAAAGCCAATGGTACTTGGACACATTCCTTTCTTAGGCTTCTATTAGCTTTCCCTTGTCATTTAATGAAATGCTATGTCAAGATTCCTTATGTCACCTGATCCAGGAAGGACAGACTTATGTTAGACTAACATACCAACTGGACTGGGATGAAAGCAGTTAACGTAACTGCACTTTCGTTGTTGTAGTCAGCTCACATGCCACTTGACCAGATGTCATTGGTACAAGTTCACAGAGCTGTTGATTTTGGAGAACTTTGCCTTAAGAGAGTAAGTCTTCTCTGTTTATTGGTATTTTGAATAATTAATGTATGGATTTGAGTAATATTAGATATTATAATATACAGATGGATTCAGAACTTTTTTGAAGCTGACTTCAGAAATTAAGAGTGTAATGAGAAAGCAATTTATGCATTACACTTTGGTTGGGATAAGAAAACATCAGACACCATTAAGTTCCTCTAGACCCAAATTAATGAAAATCCCTAGTTCTTGGATGCATTTTAATTTTCAAAAAGATCCAAAAGAAGTACATTTCACTAGTTTGGGTTTTTTTTTCATCTCTATTGATAGAATTTTCTTACTTTTTCCTCTGTTGGACAGAAAAGCCTTGTCTATTGAAAGATCAGATAATTGCTACATATAAAATATATTTCTACATAAATTAGCAAAGATGTTTGAAACTTTATCAGTACATTAAGAGCAGCAAAAATATTCCAGGCTAACTACTGCTGCAATACTTCATATATTTTTAGACTTTTTGTTCACCTTAGTAATGCAGAAATGTGGAGGTGGATTCCTATTCTGATATACCCTACAACTTGCCTTTGCAAATGGAGAAAAGTAATTGAAGACCATGTAATGTAAAATCACTGTTCATGTAGACTGTCTGTCTCCCATGTTTGGGAGCTAAGGAAATCATCACTGAAAGCAACCTTCAATAAATGTGACATGACAGGAGGACTTACATATTTGAAACACCTCTTATGTTCTTTCTTTATAGTCTCCCTTACACACACTAGAACAATATTAATACAATTTATTTTAAATATCTTAAATAATTAAACTTGACTTCTTCTATTTCCAATATATTTCCCTGCACTACCAAATATCAAACAAAACATTAGAAGCCTGATTCACTTGTTTGTAGGTGATCTATGCTGCACTTTATAAGTCTTTACAATTTTTTTTCTCTGTAAGCACTGCAAACAATTCAATTTTTTAAATAAACCTCACAGATAATGTGTTCAGGTTTGATTTATTTTATGAAGATTTTACAGAAGCAAAACATACCTAGGAAATACAGGAAAAAGTAGGAATTTATTCAAGAATAACCAAATCATCACTTTTTTACACCACTCTAATTTCCTGTAACCATGAGGACAAAAATCCCATTGCAGTGTTTATTATTTATCCAAAGCCAGAACTGATGCCAGACGTCTTTATCTTGTGTTATCTTTCCTTCCATTTCCAGACATAGAATCCAGGTGTAACTTGGATGCTTCTATCTGCTGAATATATAACTGTTTCAAAGCAGAATACTGCCATAAAATGGCAATGACTCAAAGTATATTTCTGCTGTTTCTTCCAAGATTACAGTTTTTAGACACTTACTTTCAATATTTTCCCGATACTCTTTTCTTGGCCAAATAAAGGCTGTGATTCTCTAGTTCTGATTTTAAGGACAGGCTGGGCCATTGTATTTGTATATGTGTAGTTGAATTGCTACACAATGTTTAGAATTCCTACTCTTTTTTTTTCTTTTCTTAAAGTCTAGTCCAAAGGTAACAGGATTTCTTCAGAAATTCAGATAACTTAAGCTTGTGTTTGAATTGAGGAAGAAATTACTGTTATTATCATTCAGAAAATCAAATTACAGGGAGGTCCTCTTCCCTCTGGTATTGTGTGAGTAGCAACTGACTGGATCAGTGGTATTTCAGTTCTTGCTATGACAGACGACTGATACAACTGAGGTATGAACAGCTCAGAAAACTGCCAGGATATAATAGAGTAAGTTAATAGGCATACTTGGGGATTTTACTCTAAATTTAATTTATCTGCTAAACAAAAACACTCTGCCCTCTGACACAGTGAAGGGAACTCGGAGGCTTCTCAGCAAGTCAGTACATTCTTAATGGCGAGAGAAAACTCTCTAAAGAGTGACTCAAACACTGGATTATTCCAACGACCTATATCTAAATCAGATCCATTCCTGATTTGTTCATAGATTTGTGTAGGCCTACTAAAAGTAGAAATAATAGAAGGAACCAAAGAAACGTAAGATTCTTGAGAGGGAAAAGGAAGGTCAACTCACAGAGTCACATCTAGAATGACTGAGAGATAGTAAGCATTGGAACTTTAAAAGTGCATTTTTTTCATTCCTCTTCTAGTATATGCTGAATTCATTGACATCAGATGCTAGACAGATGCACCTCTCTATTTGACTATAAAGCTGTAATCAGTGCACAGACTGAGATTCTTCTTATCCTCTCCTTCAAACATTGTCTTCAAGCTTCCTAAATCCAAAGACACTGTCATTCTCCTAAGCACAGAAAGAAGCAGAAGACATTTGTAAGAGGACAGCTTGTAAATTCCTAAGGAATTGCTGGGTATCATAATATTATTAAGGAATTAGTGTAAGTTCACTTTGGCACCCAATCAGATGCTTTTTACTTTGAGAGTTGGCTTCATACTAGCCTTAGGGAATCACAAATGTCAGGACTGTGCTACAGTATAGCTTTCCTGCCTTTCTAAACAGCGGCCTGTGTTAATCTGTCTGGCACATCTGGTAACTTTCAAAAGCAAAAGCAAAAAGGCAATTCTATGTAGCAAAAAGTGTGAGAAAGAAATTCAGAAGCACTATCCTTCTTTTTACAGACAGAGAAAATTACTAGAGTGCAGTTGGTATTTTTCGTTATTGAGAATATACAGCAGCATAGTTTCACCAAGGCTAATTGATTTTCACAGCTGGTGCATGAAAGGCTAAAGATGATATGAAATTTGAAAAGGACCCTTGTCTAACCCCTGAAGCTTCTAGTATCTGTGGAGACAACAGAAAATCTTTGGAACTGGAGATACTAATACATCCAAGAATAACTTCAGGTCACTGGGATGTTTAAGTTATTTATTGATCTGTCCATGCTGCAGGTAGTTACAAGAAACCATATCCTTTCTCTTAAGGGAATCTCACATATCTCTCACATATTTACTCTCATTGTGATACCAAAAGGGTGAATAGGTTTATGTCACATGTGACGTAATTGTCTACAGAATGCAACATCTTACTGAATAAGCATGTTTTGTTATTCATTTCAGGTAATACAGATCATATAGCTAAGAGAAGTCTGCTACAGTTGATCTATCATCAAGGGGAGGGTTTGTCTGAAAAAAAGAAAATACCTTTCCACTTTGGAAGGAATTAATCAAGCACTGCTGTAAAAGTCATTCATTCATAGCACTTAATCTTGTTTGGTGTATCAGATTTCTTCATGTGTGGTCAATCTTCCTTACCACTTCTGAATCAGTGGGATACACACATTAAGACTGTTGGGGTTTAAACATGTACCCCGATCTCTTACTGAACACTAACGAGTTTTTTTGATTGCCTTTGGTTACTTAAAATCAATTCTTTTTTGATCCATGTGGTATCAGCTTTTTATTTGACATTATATATAATGGGAATAAAGATAATTTACCTGTTGATTTATAAAAATGGAAGGGCACATCTCAAATTGTCGTAATGTCTCCAGATTGTAGCTATGCCATGGCTTTGCATGAAGAACATCTTTTAATAAGGTCTCATGTGCTCCACTTGACTCACTAATAAATAACTCATACTTAATCTTACCCTTTCCCCCTTGGTAATTCATTAGTATGTTTCAACCTGAAATATTTCCTACATTAAAACTTACTTTCCATAACCGTTTAATATATTAATTAATACATATGATTCATGCAAACATCTAAGTCAAATAAGTGTATACAGTTGTTACAGGCAGCTTATTGAAACCAAGCATAACGTAATTGATGATTTTCGGTGACAACAGATTTTGAAAGACTGGCTAAGAAGATTTTTCTCTGAAATACGCTGCTATACTAGTATAAAAAAATGTCCCAGCACCACAGGTTAAGTTTTGAAGGCAGTGAGAAAGCTCTTTATGATGTGATGTTTGGATTTTGGTATTTTGAAATGGTAGAGATACAAGCTGTCTCATGAGTCTGTGAGTAGCTTAGAATACAAAATGGGTAAAAACTCAAACTGTAATGGATGAAGTAAATGAGATCTGAAAAAGAGTCACATTTTGACATATGACAAATCACTACCGAGACATAAATTAGAGGAAGGTTGTCAACATTTAGACAACAGCTTATAAAACATCCAGTAATCAAAATGTACAAGTTATTTTGTCATAGAAATGTAACATGAATTGGCCATACATGCTGATCTTCTATCCAAATGTTTTGCCTACAAGTGACAGAAATTCAGATACTCCTTCACCAACCACTTCTTTTTTCACATTGTAGGCAAATATGTCTAACTCTCTCCTGTGAGGGTCTCCATGGCTGGCTTCTCTTTCTCTTAGACAAAAGAATCAGATGTAGTTTGCTGGTGGCCGTGTCAGGAATTTTGAGCATAACTTTAAAATTTAGCCTGGATTACACCTCCTGGGACCCAGCCTGAATGTGCGTGAGATTAGCTCTGTGCCGTTTAGGCAGTCATCAGGTCCAGTATTAAAGGATGTTCCAGATGAAATTTAGAAGGCTAATTGTAGTACCTAAGTTACAATTTACAATAAAAATGGCTTGAGGGCATTTGAGCTGATCATTTGGCTGGCACCTTTGTAATAAGGAATCCTGTATTCAGTCAGTGCTCCACCAAGTTCACCTGACTCACATCAAGTTTGATCCCTAGTAAAGACCAGTAACATACTGACACATCCTATCAGGGATCACATAAAAAATTTATATCCTGTTGCTATGGGAGATGAGGGGAAAGTCCTAGAAACTCGTTTAGATTAAAGGGAAGAGGACAGAGAGGGAGAAATCTTATTACCAGGGATATAGTTTTCATATCAGCAAGTAACTGAAACAGTTTCTTCTTTCTCTGACAGACTGTGGCAAGGAGAAAGGCTGGGAAAATATCCATATGCAAAACAACAGAGAAGTAACATTATTTTTAACAAGGCTGAGTTGGGTGGGAAAGGTGAATCTGAGATTGAAAACATTTTGAGACTATAAGGCTTGGAATAATAAATGACTGACTTCCTCCTCCCAACAAAGCCATGCTTTTTTCTCACGGTCCATTTCCTTTCAGCTAATAAACTCTAATGAAATACCAGTGCCTTTATATTTCTGTGTTGTACAGATGTCCTTTCTCACTTTGACTCCTCTTGTGGTTAATTTGTCTCTCTGATTATATGACTATAGGAACATTACACTCACACTTGTTTCATCACTTTCATTTCTGTCTTTCTGTCTGTCTATGATGACAACTTTATTTTTTAATTGACACCTAAGAAGAGATATCACAGAGACAATATGAAAGAGGGTTAGATTTTTTTTAATTTTTGTCTCAGTTGAAATATTAGACAGACAAGTTAATCGCAAGCACACAAAATGGAAGACTATTGACCTTTTGAGGCCTAATAAATAGTTTTACATTTTTGATTCTTTCCTCCCTCCATCTCCTAAATAGACTATAGTTAGAGCTGCTTCCTTGAAAGCAGATGATGGCTGTCTAATAAGACAATTTCTCCTATTATGCTAATCCATGTAGATTAAGAAAGAAAAATCCGTTTAACATAATTTTAAAATACGGAGAGGGAAAAGGTGACCTATAATAGATACTCTCCATCATTAGATTCAATGCTGGCAGCCTTGCAGCTGCAGCTAACAGGGCAGCTGAGTTTGGCGATACATAATCTCAAATGCATGCGCACATCTGTGTAGAAATGTGAATGTTGATACCCACTTCAAAGGATTTTGGTCAGAAGACATAAAATGTATCAGTATAACTGAGACAGGCTGCTTCGACACTATAAATCTAAAATAGACTGTTTTGTGAATGATCTTGGCACAAGTTACGCATATTCAATATATGAAGGCGGACGGTCTGAGCGTACGGTAGAAGTGACGCTGACAGAGCCAGATGGAAACCAACGTAAAGATAGTTGTATATAAATTTAAGTTTGATTACACATGAAGTATTACGCTTCTTTTCAGCTCATCACAGCTGACTGGTCAGTGCACTGATGAATCTTCACTACATTTGAACCCCCTAGTTTTCATGAAAGGAACAGAGCTGTTATTGATCTCATATAGTAGCTCACATGTAGACATCTATATAGCTCACATGTAGACATCTATATTGTAGATATCCAGTCACCCTGACCTCTCTTTATAACCATAGAAAATATGGAGACAAGTTGACAGATTAGGGGATACTACCCATATAAATTACATTCCAAAAGTGCAAAATTTTATGGATTATAGGAGTTGTCTTGATGCTTCACTCAAACGTTAAAATTGTGGTTGTCTGCAATTCTGGATTTTACATTTTCTTCCTTTACCAGTGACCTGAGAATATTAAACATCCTCAGTTGTTCTTTCACAGTTTCAATTTAAAGATCATTAACTAACTCAGGTGGACCGCAAAGTTAAAGAAAACAGCTTCATTCACAGTTTCAAATGTTTCCCCTACATTCCATGTGTTTAGTAGCATCCAAACTGAACTCAGGACAGTAAAGATTCTCACATTTACCATTTATGGAAAGAAGAGAACCACCTCCATTCTGGTGTTCATTCATGCAAGAAATGAAAAGTCAGACTCTCTTAAATACCAAATCTGAATTTAGACTGATCTAAGGGAATCTAATGTGATACAATTTATATGCTGAAGGAGTAGGTAAGAAGACTGCAGCAAGAAAAACAAACAGCATAAGAGCATAAAGACAACTAATCCCTGCTGCTGTAATTAAGAAAGCAATATATTATAATCATAAACATCTCTTTAAACAGTTATGTCAGGTCATTAAGAAAGCACCTGAATTTGTTGCAACATGTCCTCAAAAAGCAGATGGGACCTTGTCAGTTTGGCGATAGCCCAATGAAATCTGCTGGTAGGCATTATTGTAGTCTCCATGTTATTAGTTAGTTCACCTTCAGCTAGGAAGACAGCATGAGACAGATGGTAATTAATTCTGGACAGGTCAAAAGGAATTACCGTGAAAAGAAGAGAGAAGTGGTCTGGACATCAGGGCTCCTGGTTTAAGTTTCTCAGTGCCACTGAACGGTAGGAGGGAGAAGACACTGAATACATATATGCCTCTGTTTAGCCATACATAAACCCAATGGGATACAACCCACCTTACAGCTCTATGCTTTCACAGTAACAATAAGTATATATACACTGATAGTCCAGTTTATTAAAGACAATGCTTTGAAACATTTGAAATGTAAACAATTTTTCTGAATATATTTAATATTACTTGATAGCACAGGGTTTTTTGTGAAGCATCTTTTAGTGTTTACTTTATATCTATCTTCAGTTGTAAAGCTTATCTAAACTTCTTCCTAAAGCCTACACTTCTCCACATCTCCTTATTACAGCATCTCTGTTTCACTATCACTATCACTGGTACAGGGGGAAAAGGACCAAACATGTCAGTTATGAACTTTAAGTGTTAGTATCTTTTGACTACAGTACAAAGAAGCTTTTTTTGCCCACCTTCTTGCTAATGTCTAGCTGACCCACTTATTTCTTCATCATGTGTAACAAGACACTAGCAAAAGATTCTATATAACTACATATAGGCAGTTATATATTTTATACTTAAGGCATAAAAATACAGAAGTGCAGCTTCTAGACCAAGCATCTAAACTAATTTCATACTTTTTCTAGTTATGTGACTGTTGACATAGTAAGAATAATCGCCCAAATTGTCATCCTAATTCTCAGTTCTTCATTAAATCACCTTTATTGCAATCAATCAGATGCATTCTTGGATTTCAGGAGAAAAGTAAGGAGGGATATACTTTAAATCTTTCCCTTTTTAGAAGGGTTTTATCCTCATAAAGATGTGAGCTAAGGTTTTTACTGGCAAGTGAAATCATGGAAGTCTTAGAAAACAGAACCTAAAGACAAGACCTAAAGAGAACTGAAAAGCTCTTCTTACCTATCTCCCTGCTAAATAGAGGTCCAATTTATACATGTCATTAAAACAAGAAAAAAATTATTTGTGCAATTCTCTGATACGTAGACTAACAGGTTGTCGCTCTCTTAGTCACTTGGAGCACTTCTGGAGCATGGTATTGAATTGTTTATGGCATCTTTTTCTTTTTAAGAGAATCTTTTAGTCTGCATTCAAAAACTTACATCCTGATACCCTAAAACAATTTAGCGAGCCACACACTCTCTGTGTGCTAATGGTCCTTCTTTAGGTTTGAAACATCAAGTATTTGTTAGCAGATATTATATTATGCATCATTGCATTTTTTTTCTCATCGTTGGGATTTTTGTTTTTCTGTTTTCCCTCCAAATAAACTACCATAAAATTCTATTAATTCAATGACTAGCACAAAAAATGCCTCAGACTGTATAAATACACTATTGCATATCAGACTGACTTTGCCACAGAGAAAATAAGTTTAGAAAAGAAAAGCCTGTGGGTAAAATAAAAGAAGATTACCAAGCACTAAGAAAAAAATCTAAAAATACAATAGAAAGAAAGTAAAATCACATAACATTTTGGGAAAGAAAAAAAATAATGATTGCTTTCATGCACAATGTGTTACTGCAGATCTGAGAATTAAAATTTCATTCCTTAGAATGAAAAACCCCACCACTGAAAAATCTCTTTAAAAATAAAACAAATCCCTATTCAGCTAAAAGTCTAAGTCTTACTTTTTTTTACAATAAAAAGTTACCTAAATGTTAAAAGAAAAAATAAATCTGGAAACAGTTCCAGTGAATCTGAAAGTTTACTTGAAAGAATTTGGCATATAATCTTCAGCAAATCCAAGAGTCACCATACATAAAAAGCCAACCTACTTCAAGCCACTAGGAAAATATGAGTCAATTCCACCAGGTTCCATCATAAATCACAAACAAGTTTGTCCCAGTGTATATTATTTTGACTGAAACTAGCGTCTTGATAAGCAAAGTTAAAAAATGTACTGTTTATTTCAAATAGAGCAGTAGAAAACAGTGCTATAAAGGGTGTAATCAAACTGTTATCCATAAAAACCAGCTGATGCTTTCTCTACTTTAACACATTTTGGATGGAGTATTAATCATAGATTTTTTGACAACTATGATGATGTCTATCTATCTGAACTTCTAAAACATTCATGTCTAAAATCTGAGGTGAATATGTGAAGTAATTACATGTCAATTTTTTTGTTTGTTTTTTTTTGCTTGTGGACTCAGTCATGAAACAGAAGAAACTAAAGAAGATATGAGCAAAACTGAAAAATTGTTTACAAATGTCATAAAAGAAGGTCTATGTAGAGTTTTTTTTGGGGGGAAATCTGAAATTTAACAAAACAAAAATTTGAAATTTGATAATTACTATAAGAGACTGACAAATTATAGATTGTAAAGTTAGAAGGTTGCTCAAGAAGAAATTTGATCTGTTATACCCAAAAGACATAAACCATTCATGATAGTCTTAAATATCTGAACTAAAGAAATTCCACAGCATCCTTAGGCAATTTATATCAGTGCTTTTCTATACTTTTTTTTTTAAAAAAAGTAGTGTTGGGGTTTTTTTTTCATTTTTCTTTTTCTAGTCTTGCTCCCTATCAGCAATGGACCGTGAAATGTCTGACAACAAAATGATACTAAAAAAATCGTAAAGATTAAAGTCCTTTATGTATTTTCAATAATTTCTAATGAAAGATCATGCCAACATGATTACAGTTACCTTTTTCCAGATGCCATAGAAGAGTTCCGCAAGCATCTGCCAGAAAAGGAGGGGGAGAAACATTGGGTAGTATTCTTGGGAAATAAGCAGATCAGAAATAAAGAAGGCTTATGTTTTCAAAATTGATCTGGAATAATCAAGGACTTTTTCTTATAAGAGAACAAAATGTAGTTTTGTTGCAATGTACAGATTTATTTTGCATAGACACATATGCCTATTAGATGTGGTACTTCAAGACATGGTTTAGTGGACTTGGTGGCATCAGGTATACGATTGGACTTGATGATCTTTGAGGTCTCTTCCAACCATAATGATTCTATGACTCTATGATTCTATGATATATATATTTTTGTAGGGAGTGACATTTTCTTCTCAGATCAAGATTCATTCTGTTCAATCAAAGCTCCTCACTTCTCTCTTCCATCCTTACCAATCTTTCATGATAAAAGATTTTAGCAAAGCAGGTTTGACAGTTTCAGTTACAAGTTCTATTTTTTTTTTTTTTTGTAATTTTAACTTGAATATGAATCTTATCTTCATAAAACTAGTTGAAGATTGCTACAACTGTTGGAGATAGGAACATATTTTTCTCACACACTAACCAAGCCTCGTCCTCTCTAATCATGAAAAGAACTCCTGAAGTATAACTGGAAAACTCTCACAAGACCTGGGCACCTTTGCTCGTTCACGGCTAAGGCTTAAACACAAACTTGACACTGTGATTCAGTCATTAGCTGATGTGGCAAGATCTGCTGTTCCAGCTTTTTAGCTCCTATGATCTTTGTTAACACTCCTTAATCCTGACCTCAAATGTTCCATTATTCCACTCATTGCACTCTTTTGGTCAGAAAACAGTAATCACAGCAAATTGCCTGGTAGATTTATGGTATTAGCAACTCTCCAAAAGATACGAACAGCCAGAAAACAGTAATCACAGCAAATTGCCTGCTAGATTTATGGTATTAGCAACTATCCAAAAGATACGAACAGTGTTATCAAATTACTACAGTTTATAATTTGCACTCTGACCTGAACTGTAAAAAGGGACACACATGGGTTTTCTCTTGCTCTGGGAAGTTTATCTTATCCAAATCTATCCAGCTGTGTTGTCTCTGTGGGAGAGGAAAAAGTGTATTCTCAACATGAGTTATTCACAATGTCAAATTTTACTGAAGATTAGGTAAAATGTAATTCTTACATGATTCATATGCTCAGTTAAAAATTGCAGGGAAGTTTTCAATTTTCCTTGATGTGCTCGCATGTTTGTACTGAAGACTATAAACTACTTTGTCTGTACTGGGATTTTATTTCAAGGTAACTAACTCAAGAATTTGCATTTTTATAAGTGATGGCAAGACTTTTGATTGTATGAAGTACAAGTAAGTGTTGGAAATGGTTCCAACGAGAAGGTAATTTTCAGAGTGTGGTCTTTAGCACACCAATAGTCCATAAAATAAAAAGATAAAACAATGGTCTCATCTGGCATTGTGATTTTTAATAAAAGTCTCTGTGGTGAACATATGTATATGATGGATAAGCTATAGAAGAATCAATTGTTCCAATTTTATTGTTCTATTAGTTACTATGGGACTAGACTGTTTAGATCTAAAGATAATACTGCTACTGATTTAGACAAATAGAAGTCTAATTTAAAATAGTAAGAAAAAAAGAAAAGCAAATTAGAGAAGGAAAAATCAGATCAGTGTAGACAAGAATGTAATTTCAAAGTTTAACTAATTAGACCATTCTTTTTTTTGAAGTTATATGGACTGTATGACCAAATGCATGATTGTTAACAGCAGGCACGCAGGCACGCAGAGTGGCAAACTCTCGAGGTTACTCAGACTACGAAAGTGCAAATCTCGGCAAAGCTGTGCATTTAGGGCATAGAAATGAGTCCTCCTTCCCTTGGGAGACCAACTCATGGCCCTATAGCAAGAAAGACAAAAGCTTGACGAGTTCATCTGTGACAACTGTGAGACAACAGTGATCATATTTGGCAGTTTGAAGTGGGAATATTAGAGTTATCTCAACTGTTAGCAGTATTTCAGGCAAATTACAACATATTGCTTTGGATAAACAAAGTAAATTGCTCACAATAGCAGGAAAAGTAAGAACATGTCTCTTTCTCTTTCCCCGCCCTACACTGTTCTGAAAATCATTGTATTCCTTTCCTATAACTTCACAAAGTGAGATAATAAAAAAAAAAAAAAGAACAAAAATAATTAGTAGTCTATAGGTATCCTTTTTAGACAACAATCTAAACCTTCCTCTCCTCTTTCCATGTTACCAAGGAATACTACATAATATTAGCTGTTGACTGTTCAGTGGGCCTTTAAAGTGGCATCAATCAATTTATACTTGCTCCTGTGAGGCTTGATCAAAGAGCAAAATTATACTATTTCTGAGCATTGCTAAGTTTCCAATTGCTTAAGTATGTTCAGCAGCATACAAGCTGATGCTAGATATATTAAGACATCATAAAGTCATCTGAAATTACACTATATGCTTAGTTTCTCACTTACTGTCCACATATACTTGAGTGATTGCATTTAACAAGCTGTACATACATCTGAAAAAAAATCACGTTTAGACTTACACATGTAAACAATTTCTGTTAAATTACTCAATATCACAGTAGTGCATGGAAACTTTAGAAGAATTAAGTATTATGGGATCTTATACAGTCTCCATCCAGCAAATATTTTCCTCACAATGAGAATAAATAGAATTATTCTTCATCTATGTGTAAGAATACTGGGTTGTAAAGATATTAAAAGACCTGTCTGAGATCAAACAATGTGCATATGATATTCACAGGAGGTTTCAGACATGTAATTAAAGATTATCTGCCTTTTCACAAAGTGGACAGACAAAACATATTTATACAGTATAGAGACAAGAAAAACAGAAGATGAAAGCTAGACTGTGCCTACGGACTAAATTGTAGCTCAACTGAGTGAATCTTTCTTATGTATTTATAACAATTTCAATCATCAAACTGTTTTAGGAAGACATTTTCTCTAAGCTGAGTGGCTTACATTACTGTTTCTTCTGTAACTTTCATAAATAAGATCAAAAATATTTTAGGAATTCCCCAAAATAAAAATGCCTGTGTTGGAATTTAGGAATGATATTGATAATGTTAGTTAAGAAATGGTAAAAGATTTCTCCTTCTCCATAATTTTGTGACAATACAGTCACAGGATTTGATCTTTTATTGTCTGTCTGAAGCTCATAAAAGGGTTCTGGATAATGTATTTTTTTGCATGTGATGCATAGTGGCATATGAAATACATGTCATATAAACAGTTCTGTATTAACTTGTTATTACAACCATGGGAAACAGGACAAGCTGACCTTGGTTGTCCCACAGAGAATTGTATTCCTGATTTGATCTGTGTTTTATTTTAGCTAATTCAGCTGTTCCCCACATTTATTTATTTATTTCAAAGCTATGCTCCTTCACTTCCATTTCATACCATATTCTTCTATAAAAATCATGGAACAATGGCATACACATCACAACAGACACCAATGCATCATCAAGGGTTTCCAGTGTAAGTCCTGTCACTGTTTAGTATAAAGGTAAGCCTGAATGTGATGCTTCCAAGAATCTCTGTGACATTTTTGGAAGAGAAATATGACGGTGTCAGTACATGTGAGTGTTCAAGCTAAGAAACTATGGAGGAATCAAAAAAGACAAGTTTTTATTGCTTTTGGTGTTCAGAACACTGTATGCAGCATTCTGCTGCAGCTTAGACTGAGCCAGCAGGTTTCTTTTCATGCTGTCAGCATTATTTTTAGCAAATTTTATTTTCAGATGTTTCTTTGAAGAACCTACTGTGGAGAAGATAAGACTACAATTTCTCTTATTTTTGTAGGATCTCTGTCTTCCTACTCTTTCTTGAATCCATGTTCCTTTCTTTCTTGCTTAACTCTTCTTGAAATAGCTTCCACAAAGTGTTTGTCAAGATCCATTCATTAAGAGCCATCAAGTGTTAGAAGTCCAGCAAGGTATATCTGAAACTTGAAGTACAATCATAGTGACTCAGAGCAGGACTCATGGGTCAGCAGAAGAGTATGGTTTCGCTGCTGGAGACAGTGGGAGAGTCCAAGTGATAAAACTGGTAGAACTTGTGATATAAGCAAGACTGATCATATCCAACTAAAGCAACAGGAGAAAAATACTGCTATCCATTTTTTCTGCTTTTGTTTTCCTTCTGAATTTTACTTTTACCCAGCTGAACAGCTGAAACTGATTTCAGTATGTCTGTTCTTAGAACTTTTGCAAATGTACTTCTGGGCAGATATGTGTGTCTTTTAGGTAAGAATGATTTCTACAGTTATACTTCAGACACTGAATAGAAGTTATTTAGGCATTTGTGCGTCATCAATTTGAAAAGTACATCTGAAGTACAGAATGGGGTAAAATTGGAGGTATTTTGGGTACTGATCTTGAATCTTTCTTTACAATGCAATAGTAACTAGTCCGATATTTTATTGCTAAACTATCTCTGCTCTTAATCAGGCATTGTTCAGAGCTCTGGATTTATGTTCCTCATTTAAATACACTGAACTACAGTCAAATTCAGTTAGTAAGTTAAGTCATGAAAATATTCAAATGCACATAATGTTGCTTGTGCAGCAGTGATGGAAGGATAAAAGGAGTCAAATCACCTTAACATTTCTCAGATGTAATCATCCTGCCAAAGCTGTAGAGATTCTATAAGGGTTCCCTTCCCAAGGAAAGAAGCCAACAGTTTTCAAATAACAAAGGAAGCCATCAAAGTTCAAGACGTTGCATCATATTTCACCGACTAAAGATGCCATGCTTTGTGATGAGTTCTCCACTTTTTGAGCTGAACTTCATTTACAATCTGAAAGCATGACATAGCCACAGGATTAACCCCACCCTCCCCCAAACAACAATCAAATTTATTAATTTTCCAAGCTAAAGAATATATATTAAGCAAATGTGGGCTCAGTTATATCAGAAGAATTTCCTTATAGTGGAGTCTAATACATTGTGGAATAGTTTCTCAAGGGAAATTGTGGAATCCTAATAGCTGGAGATAGTTTAAGCTGTGGGGAAGAATGGTTTCACTGGTTAATAAGGCTGGAAAATGAGTTTAAACATTGGTTTTGAACTCTAATTTATGTGTAGTAAAGAGGGGAAGATCCTATCTCCTACTGCTGTGACAAATTGCCTTGTAAACTTCAAAATTCATTGGGCAAAGAGTGAAAAAACTAGGTAAACAGCAGTAAAGGCATATTTGGATATTTTATAGTGCATGTTTGTTTAGCATAAATATTTCATAGTGTATAACTACAGACAGACACAAAAATGAAAGTTTATTTTAGGTAAAACACTGAGGGTTGCAAAATCCCCTGAAGTGGAACAACAACAATGATCTTTAACTGACAGTCCTTCATTTAACAGAATATTCAATGTTGTCTTTTTCCTTCTCCCCCTTTTCCCCTTCTTTATATTCCCTGGATATTTAATGCCTTACATAGTCGCCTGGTGAGCATATGTTCTTGGTTAGGGACCATTGTTTATGAAATTGTTACAGGTTTCAGATTTCTATGGGGCAAGCAGAACACCCAGGCCCCTGGATGGTAGCAATTGGAGCCATTCAGAGGTATGTAAACATTAGAGTGAGGAATTCATGAGTCTACAGTTCAGCTGCATGGAACATTTCTCAGCTTGGATTTTTTTTCTTTGTCTCTTTTGTGTGTATGAATAGATTGCTTGACTTCAAACACAGCTGAGCAGTACCTGTGTGTAGATAGAAAGGAACAACATCTGGAAATAATAACTGGTTAGCCATTAGGCTAATGCCTGTAGTAAGGGCTAAAAGAATATTCAAGTTTAAATTGAGAAAGTTGCTCTAAATGAATCACCCAGATGATCTTGACCTAAGCAAATAACTAGGATAAAAGGTGGAAGGAGATATAATTAGGGGACTGCAGTAGAACATTCCAGTTACTGACTGAGTATGTAAAAAGGAAAGAAAATGAAGATTCCTGATCAGAGAAAAATCCTCTGGAAATTAAGACTGGCAATTGGAATGATGTTAGCAATGTAAAATTACACACAGAGGAAATGTCCTTCCATTGCCGTGCAGTGTGTCCTCTAGTATTGCAGAAGAATGTGGAGAATTTTCCCATGAAAATAAGATCACAGAATCAAAGCATCACAGAATCGATTTGGTTGGAAGAGACCTCTGGGATCATGGAGTCCAACCTTTGCCCTAACACCACCATGGCAACTGGACCATGGCACTAAGTGCCACATCCAGTCTTTTCTTAAAAACCTCCAGGAATGGTGACTCCACCACCTCCCTGGGCAGCCCATTCCAATGCCTAATGACCCTTTCTGTGAAGAAATGCCTCCTAATTTTGAGCCTGAACTTCCCCTGGCGTAGTTTCAGACTATGTCCTCTTGTCCTGTCACTAGTTGCCTGGGAGAAGAGACTGACCCCCACCTCACTACAACCCCCTTTCAGGTAGTTGCAGAGAGCAATAAGGTCTCCTGTCAGCCTCCTTTTCTCCAGGCTAAACTACCCCAGCTCCCTCAGCCCCTTTGCCTTTGTTTTTTGCACTTCAAGACCGGAGTTTAACGAACCATCACGAGTCCATTACTTAGTGGACCGTGACACCCTTCTCTGGACTCCCTCCAGCACCTCAATGTCTTTCTTGAAGTGAGGGGTCCAAAACTGAACACAGTATTCGAGGTGTGGCCTCACCAGTGCAAAGTACAGAGGGACAATCACTTCCATAGTCATTCATTTCTGAAAAATGTCTTACTCTGGATAGTGGGGGAAAAAATGCACATGATCAAAGTTCCTTTCAGCCTCCCCTATCACTTCCCCCTCCTTGAATATACTGTACATTTAAGCTTATCTAATTGGTTGAATGAGACAGAATATAGGACTAGTTTTTATGAGTATGTATAAGTATGAGCGAGTGGATAGATGTTTTGTCATCATCACTGAGAGAAAAATAATTCTCGAAGCTGCACACATAAAAAACAATGGTAACTGCAGAGAATGATACAGGTAGCTTCATCATTCCATTCCTCAGTGGTGATAAGAAGATACAAATTATGAAAAGGATGCATGCAACAGTACTTTGAGTCATATGTATTTGAACC
>NW_009598509.1:0-15243 GCF_000690535.1 Cariama cristata | reverse complement strand
TTTTTTTCACTTTCCCAAGTTCCTGTCTAGGCTTTTGGATGGAGTTTCACTTGAAATATAATCCATGTGTAGGTATTTTCCCCAAATTCTTAGAGATCTTTTTAAACATTCAATACAATCAGAATATTTAGTAATCAGTGCTGGGGAACCTTATGGATCTGGAGATAAGGCTTAGTATGACAAAGGGAGCATTTCGAAGGATGGTTGTGGACTAAGAGAGTAGTGTGTTGTTGAAAGAAGTTACCTGGGGAGGTTCTGGAATCTCCATGCTTAGAATTTTTCAAGGCTCAGCTTGCTGAAGCCCGATGTGACACAGTGCTGACAACAACCCTGACCTGAGGAAGAGGTGGGACTTCATGATCTCCTGAGGTCCCTGCCAACCGAAATTCCTGTGGTTCTGTGATTGGGCCATACCCTTCTAGTGCTTGAACAGTATCCCTTTTCAGTACAGCCGTTTGTAACACTGTCTATACCTTCATAAAGCTTTTTGCTCCTGGAGATTTGCGATCAGATTCTATTTTTGAGGAGGGGAATTTTTTGTCACTTCTTGTAAGTTATCTTGCTTCTGAGTCAACTGAACCCTTTTTGTGTCGCACAGAGTGGCATGTGCTTATATACATGTGTTTAACTGAGGGGAATACATTGCTTACCACAGTAACTATAATTCTTGCAGATACATTGGCTGTAGAAAATTTTGCACTCTTTCTTTCCCTTTCACTAGGATCTCATATATACTACCTTTCTGCAATTGAAGGAAGACTGGGTAGCAGCATGTAAATGTTGGCCTTCTGTTGTCAACCATGAATCACGGGGATCATAAGTTTCTGACTTCCGCTTAGGTAAAAGATACTTTACAATGAGGTCTTCAGCCGGATGTATACTCAAATTGGAATGGAAGTTTGGACAGTGCATTTCAGACAATGCAATAATTCAATTTGAAAAAAAACACCAAAACACAACACAACTTGATGTCTTGAAATAATTTTATACGTATAACGAGTAATTAAATTTTAAGCCTAATGTACTTGTGTTTCAAAATAGCTTGAATTCCTGATCCTTCCCCAAATCAATAGTTAAATTTATTTCGGGAAATCTTCCTTCTTAGTATAAGAACGTGTATATTAGCTTAGTATATGTTGTTTTACAAGGCATTTTTTTGATATTCTAAGATGATTTGTGACTGCAGTGGTGTTTTGTAATAGTCTTTTGCTTCTGCAATTTAACAATCAGTTTTGATGGATAACTACCTTGGAGATGCTGCTATTCCAGCTTTATACACTACTTACTGTCTCACTTGTGCATTGAGTGAGGTGAGTAACACCAGTTTCAGTAAAAAAAATATAATTCATTCAGGTGGTTTAGGTTGCTGTAAATCTCTTTATAAATATTTCAAGATTAGCTTCTTTTCAATGAGCATACTTAGGATAGAGTTGTACCCCATAGAAATCACTAGAGTTTTTTTGTCCATGCAGTTTGTTGAGCTGACATTTCACCTTTTGTTCTTTAATTTATAAAAACTGTGCCAAAGACTCCCGCAATATATATTGGAATTTACTTGCCTGCTTAGAACAAGCAAAATACATTGTATCTGCTCTGATTTTGTCCCAGAAGATATTTTTTGTTTAGCAACCATTATTTGTTTGATTTCTTTAAAATTCTCAGGGAGTTTTTAAAGTGACAGCCATCTGCTCCCCTTCCATGTTATCCCCTCAATCCCGATTTTTTAAAAAATCCCCAAGGCTTTTAGAAATAACACAAAAATCTTCTGAGGGGGAATTGTCATCATATAGTCTCAGATTAGCTGTTTTCCTAAGTTTAATTCAATTTCAAAATTGTTTGTGTGTGGAAATTATATCTAGTTTACAGTCTCACTGCTTAACTTGATCTGAGATCAACTTAGAGTGCCATAATGAAACAACATTTGCTCATGGATTTTATTCATTTTACACTCCAGTGATTCCTTATCACTTTAGCAATCATTTAGTTTTAAAGGACAAGCCCAGAGAATTTCTGTTGACCATCATCTGTTCTGCAGGTCTGACATAAGTAATTTTCCAGCTACAAAATATTTTGTTCTGTTTACTTTTCCTGTTTATTCTGTTGTTCACCAAATAATGTTGTTGAATACTGTTTACCTTTGAGACCACTCAGTGGCTTCTCCACATACCAGTGCCCAAGGACATTTGGTTTTGCTTCAAGATCATTGGTAATTTTCTCATAATGACAATTCATGTTTACCTTCTTTTTTATTTCTTTTGTTTTTTTTTTTCCCTACATTAAGGCTGATTTCAAATCCACTAAATGAGGATACTAGGAGGTGTCAGAAGTATAGTATGTTCAAGCACAGCCTCATGAATGCTCAGAACCAGACACAGGGTTTAGGAAATGGGGAAAGTATCTATGGTGAAATGTTAGTGGAAGCCCAGGGAGACAAAGTAGTTTCTTGAACTGGTTTCCTGAAAGGTTTAGAACCCTCATAAGTAGGCTAGAGGTCTAGGACAAAATTTTTAGTAAGAAAGAGGTCAAGATTTTTTGACGATGATTTAAAAGAATTAGTGAAGAAATAAATAGGTAAATTGGAAATTAAAACACTTTGAGAAACATTTGACATGTCAGACAAGATACTTAAAAATATGCTTGAAGTGTCTTTCAGTAGTGGATGAATGAGTAATAGTGATGAAAGAGAGTTTTCCTCCCCTCTGGATGTTACCTATTTTGAGAAGTTATGGAATATAACGCCGGTGGCAGCAACTAAAGTAAATCTGCGTATTTATATTAGATGACATCTTAGTGTTATTGGTTATGTTCATTGGTTATGAAACTCTGTATTTTCCTGATTTGTTCATTGGCTTTTCTTCTATTTTCAATATTTAAACCTAAAGATTAAAAGACTAAAGGTTTTCAGTGTTAAAGAAAAACGACATCATGAATTGATGTGCTCCATCTGTCAGATCTGGAGAATACTTAAGTAAATGAAAGTTTATCCTAGAGATGATCCTTAATGCATTTATGCATTATGTCAAAGTGACAGAGTTTAAAGGAGTTCCTGTCACCAGCATTGAACTGCTTTGTTTATGAATTTCCAAGGAATACCTGATTTGTGGGCTTTTTAAATTTATAAAATGTAGACTTAAATACTTGGCAATGTTTTGGTAAAAATGTTGCTGTTTAGAACTTCTGTCACATCTTTCAGATTCTGCACTTTTAAATCAGTAAGATTTTCAACCATTTGAAAATTGAGCACTGGGAATCCTGAACTAGATTATCTCACAAATGCTGTATTCAGAAGTCTTGTTGCTTTTTTGGTAGCCAAATCTTAATTAAAAAGAGATGAATCAAAACAACTGGTTTGAGATTTCTGGGTAATGAGTCATGCCGTACTTTGAGATACAGATATATATATACACATACATATATAAAGTGCAGGGAACAATAAGACTAGACTAGATCCTTGAAGGCATGTTTCAGATTTTGAACACTGGGTTTTATATAGTACCAGGTACACAACTAAATCAGCAAGATACAGGGGACCTGCCATGTGAACACTGTGTTTTATATGGTACCAGATACACAGCTAAATCAGCAGGATACAGTAGACACAAGAGTAATTGTGAAAGCTGTATTCATAGTTCAAGGGATGAAAGCTGATCACTATTTGCTTTATGGAGAAAAAACATAGCTCCTAGAACTGATACTTTCTTTTTTAGTTCCATAATATCAGGAAATGGGGCTATTATGAGAAGCAGAAAACAGGAATCCATAATAACTTTCCTCTGCCATCACTTTGCTGTGTGACCCCTAAAAATTAGTTTCTCTGGTGCCTCAGTTTCCCCATCTGTAAAAATAATCCTGATGTGTTCCCCACACAAACATTTTGAGATTTGTGAATAAAATACTCTGCACTGATGCTGTATATTTACAGGTAGGTATTAGTCTGGCTCTTAAAAAAAAATTTTTGTGTTAAATTATATTTTCTGTTTATTCATTTCTTTTATTAATGTTAATTTCCTTTTCTTGTTTTGTTTTTATTTTGACTCCATTCTCCTAATAGCACCAGGAACAAGAATTATCAATAGTCTATTCTTCCTGCATATGATAAAACAGAAACATATGTGTATTTCGATCCAGTGCAGCCACTTTTTTTCTTCATATTTTGTTACAGATCAGGGAATACAATGGACAGATGCAGGGAATTACCAGTGGGGGATTTGCATCCTTGACATTTGATGGAACTGTGGGAGCACCAGTAGTTCCTCGAACCTCTAGCAAAGTGTACACCTTCATGGATGAAGAACAGAAAACAATAGAAGAACTACGTATTTGGGCAGCCAGTAATCTTTCTATTTCTGGACCAGCAGCAAAATTGTCTGGTGTTCAGCCAATGCTTTTCTTTGATCTCACTTGCCAGCTGGTAGGAAAAGCAAAAGTGGATGGATCTTCTTTTCTTCTAAAGGTAGATTATTTGTTTTTAAATAACTTGTTAGATTTATTTATCAAGACGTTGTGATTCAGTTTTTCGATAAAAAAATATTCATTGATTTAAATAATGTTATGTAGATAAATATTTTGAGGTTAAGCAAATTTATGATCCTTGACCATTTTACTTCTATGAAAACAAAAAAGAAATCCGAATTCTCCTTAAAGTTGTTCATCTGATTTATTTCTTTAGAGAGGTTTTGTAAGATGGCATTGGTATGGATCATTGTTTCACAAACATTTGTAGATAAATATTGCAAGATTTCTTTAAGTTGAAAAATCTTGTTAGTTTTAAATTTTAACCTTGTTTTTTAGTTAGCAGCAATTATTTCTCATTTTTTTTGATCTGCTGGATATAATTAATACAGTAAGTAGCACTATCTAGAAAACAAATGAATGGGTTATATTATCTATCTTGATGGATTTTAGGTAGCTTCTTTTAGTTATTCATAAGCTCTTTGGGTATCAGCGCTCACTGAAAGTACAAAATGCAAAGCGCCACACAACAGGAGAGTACTTTCCGAGGGTGATCCTTAACAACAGCTAAATAAAAAGGAGGTCTGCATAATTTTCCTGGTTTTAGCTCCAGATATATCAGTCTGGTGTTATTCTGAAACTCCTCTATACTTACTTTTCTTTCTTTTATAAATTGATTGTTAAAATGTGAATGATGCATAGCCTGTCATTTTCCATTTTATGACTTCATAAAATTATTTATTGGTTCTACTATATTAAACTGTACTGTTACAACATTTTTAGAAAAAGCACACTGCATTATTCCTTCATTAAAGCAGGAAAGATTTTTCTCGTGCAGCACATAGATGTCAAATGAGACCTAGTAAAATTTCAGAATTTTGTGGACTGTAATTAAGTTGTTCATTAATATATGTTCAGCATTGAAGGACCCTTTGCAAGGACAGAGACAAGTGCTCTCTTAAATTACTAATATTTCTTTACACTCTTTTCTGTGTTGTAAGCTCTGAAGTTGATTTTGTCAGTTTCGTGTAGTAAAGATAATGACTTGGAGGGGAAACTTAACATAGTCTTAGGAAGGTAAAAGTTTGAAATCAAATAACGATAGATCAATTTTTCTGATACATAATTCCTTTGACAGTATATTTTTTTAGTATTATAAAATATTAAGTACTTAAATCTGTATTAAAATACATCAGACAAGCTTAAAAACGGTAGATAACATTGGTATGCTGTTGCTAATTTCCTCCATTTTTCAAGCAGGGCAAAATCCCTTTCTCATATCAAATGTTGGTCGTGATGGAAGAGAAGCCTTTTTAGAGAATTGTTGGTAGATCTCTGGTTATTTTGTTGATTTGCTAAACAAACAAACAAATTCAATACCAGCTCAAATAGAGTGATCGTTAAATATTGTTATTATATTTTTGGTTATACCTTTTATAATAATAATTTAAATTATGATGTCATTCCAAGTATTTCAATTATATTAATGGTTGATTATACTATAAAATATAATTATTATTTTAAGCATTGAGCTTATGTTACTAGTGGGGATTGCTTCAAAGACAACTAAAATTAATTTCAGTGATTTTGTGCATCACCCATAGCATAACTTTTAATATTACACTTGATAAATTAATTGGGATATGCACAGAAGCTGAGGGTGACATGACATAGAGATAGTATCACTAACTTGTTCATGCTTACCTTTTTCTGAGAATCTTGTTATTCAAACTGATGGAGACTAAAAAACTCACACGAGAAATTATTCTGTCATTTATGCCTTTCATAAGAGTTTTATTCTTTTTTTCCTTCTGTCTGTCAGTTAACCTGTTTATGTTAAACTATGTCATGCAATTGGCATACTCTGCTGAAGAGAGAGACAGGTTTCATTGTGTCTCTCCCATTTCAGTGTTTTGCCGACCATGGTGATCAAAGGTTGTTACTGACTATTCCTTAACTCCCATCTGTTCATGACTGGTGGTGGAACCATTTGCTATCTCTTACCCAGAATTAATTTAATCAGTGTTGGTTTTTAGACCACTGTTGTTTTTTGAAACCAGGGCTTCCCATTAGTTCCTCTGGCAATGGACATTTTAAAGCTAAGTAGTCACCCTTGTATCAGACAGGAAGCACTCAGGTTATTTCAATCCGTTTGTCAGACTCATCTTTTAAGTGTAGAACTACCAAAATGTCCCAAGTAAAGCCAGTTGAAAAATAATGAGAAACTTGACAAATTTAAGGTTCTTTATTTTGTCAAAGTGACTAAATTCATAATATATATGTACTAAGTCTATGTTACTCGAGCTCAGTTCTCGAAAAGGTTTGATAATTCAAGCAGTGGACTCTTTCGAAGTTTATAGTATTTCATGGTACAAGATCAGAAGATAATAGACTTTTTTTAAATTGTATTATCTGGGTCCTTCAGAATACATGCTTATTGGAGAACATTAATTTGATGTTATGGGTCATTTTCACTGTGAACAGTTTTCGCTTTTATCTGTTGATTTGGGATGAGTATTTCAACCATTCTGAGTGTATTTACACATGACTTTGCTGATTCTTACATCTTTTCTTGTGGATCCTTTGATCCACAGCAGTTAACCATAAGGGGTAGAAACCCTTTAAAAATTAAGCTTTGGTGTCTTTTTTTCTCCCCCTCTGCAGTGCCTAACTCATGAGACAAAATGCTTGGTATCACAAAGTGTCTGAAAATTAGCTTCTGTTGAACCTATATGCATGAAATCCTCTGGAATGCAGCATTTTAGTCTTATAGTCCAAATGCCTCTAGATTTTTCTTTTTCTATGCCAGTATTTCAGACTGTTATATCTGTTGTCTTTGAGAAGAGACTGTCTTCAGGAACTCAGGAAAGGGTAGTTTACAGAATATACCGTAAGCAGCTATCACTGAAATTTTAATGTTTGGTTTAAGTAGTAAGATTTTGGTTCTGAAGTGCTAAGTCTGTTGGTAATCTTATTTTTTCATGATAACTTTGATAGCTCAAAAATAACTGTATTGATATTTCAGTATTTAAGTGTTTCAAGAACTTAGCTTTAGTTAGTCAATTTTTAGAATCCTCGTTATTAAGTATGTGTTAAATACTGATGTTTTTGTAATATGTCCTCTATAACTAGCAGTGTATACTGATGTAGGAGATCATCAGTAATTAGGGGAGTATACGCTGTGTACTCAGTCTTCACATACTGTGGCTGGAATGTTTAAACCTATAGCAGGATTAAAATATTAAATATAGACAGTTCTACATATGCTGAATTCTAATCACTGTAACTGTTAGATAAATGGTCAAGGTTTTGCTAGGGCTGATTTTTTTTTTTAAAAAAAATATTAACAAATTGCAGGTCTTAACACTTGGTCGTATTCTCTATAGAGGTTATTTTATACTCTGAGGAATAATAAAAAAAAAAATCCCATAAAATCTAATTTAAATAATTTAAGGACTTTAAGACTGAGACTCCAATTAAGATTTCTTATTGTTATTTTTTTTTAATCAAACAACAAAATTATTAAAAAAAAAAAGTTATTTAAAAGCATATTGAAATAGTTCATTTGCATTGCAGGTATGGGATGGCACAAAATGTCCCTACCCAACATGGAAGGTGCCTGTGGAAGCAAAAGACCTGGAAGGAGAAAAGGTTCTTCTTCATCAGCTGCGAAATCTAACAGTGGACATTCTAGTCTATGATAACCATGTACAACTGGCAAAATCACTTAAGGTAATGCAGAGTTTGGTATTTCTAACTCTCGTTTTGTGGCCTATTTTCTGCTTAGAACTCACTTCAGAGAATGTATCGATTAAGTTCTGCTGTCAATTAGTTTCAAATGTTCCTCTTTATCTTTCACTGTATTTCCCATACCTTTTATTTGAATGCAAAACTCCTTCAACCTGTGTAAAACGGAGTCATTGCCCTAAAATTACCATGAAAAAAATTCTTCCAATTAAGCAGTTCTTTCCAGACACTGTAATATAATGTATAATCCTGTGAAAGTAATGCACTCAGAAGATGTATTCTGTGCTTTAGGATTATTTTTTAAATGATATAAAGTGAGGTTAAACTTGTAGTCCCATTAAAGGCCTGTAATTCTGAAGTCAATAAAGGATTTTTCTGTTCTATAAACCTCTGCAATTTGCAGTGCAATCTTCATTTAGTGGGTCAGTAATGTTGATTATGCTTAGATAGAGAAAACAACAACATAATTAAACATTTGATCTTCAGCAATACTGCCATCTTGCTTCTGAATACAGTAAATTAGCAAATAATACATCTTTCATTTTATACCTTGCCCTTTATACCCAAGCATTGTTTTTAAGAAAATGTTTACCAGAAAATAAAGATAAATGATAGCCATTTGTTAGACTGGGGCTATCAGAAGACATGAAATCAATTTGGTACATTAATGCCTGTTCATAAGTAAACGACAGATAGCAAAGTAACTTGCCTTTGTGTAAGAATTAGTTAAAAAAACTACTCACAGAAGTATTTCATTACTTACAGTTTCTCTTTCAGAATTTTTCTCTTGCTAACTGGGGTAATCTATTGATATAAGTAACTGCTGATGTTCCTTCACTCCAGTGAAGGAGTATGATTTGAAAATTAAGGGAAAAAATATTTTAATATTAATAAAACATATTTTCTTGTAGCTGATGATACTCTCTTTATTACTGTCTCCCATTTATATTCAGGAATTCCTATTGAATATGTAGTCCATGGGATGTCTTCAGCAGCTTTCTCAATTTTTTTCCTTCCTATAAGCCCTTTCTTAACTCTAAAGCATCTGTGCCTTTGCTTTATACTGCACTGTCGCAGAAGCCCTAATGTCAAAGGAAACTGTTAAGAAACCTGGTTTGACTTATTGAGCAACATGGGCTGTTTTTCTCCTTCTGTGTCCAAAGTTGCAGTAGTTTCACTCATGCAAGCTGTAGTTTTAAGTTAGATCATTTTTGAACACCACTTTTTAGTGAATTGTCTTAGTGGAGTTACTGAAGAAAAAGTGCTGATATCCCAACAATTAAACTTCAGGAAGATTTATTAAGTTCAGCTTGCAATATGTGCAATTAATTTTATTTCACAGAATAATCTAAAGATAATAGAATTTGGGGCGACTCTTCTTAAAATGGAAGATTTAGTAAAAGGCTTGTTTTTAAATACGAGTGGAAACCATGTCATATCATAAGAAAGTATAATTGAACTGCTCTATATTAATCTGTATAATATTTTATTTAGTTCAGGGTCTTGTTATACAAAGATTTATTTTTAAAATTGTTTCTATAGAAGTATAGAACTGGAGAACACTTAGTGTATGTGGGTGCATACACTTCCTGATTGTGAACACGAGAACAGTGTGGACAGAAACTATACGAGATGTTTTGCCAAGTTATGGTTTCAGAAGCAATAGAAGTGCATTATTTTTCAGCCATCTCTTCTGCATTTGAAAGTAGCTTAGAATTGCCTTTTTTAATGTAAATTGCTATGGAATTGTTAGGTTACACTCTCCCATGTTGTAGTGTACCATTGGCAATGACAGTTGCAGCTCTGAAATGATGTTTTCAGGTAGGAACAATCTGTTTTACACAGCCTTGATACCAAGAAAGGCAGATTGAAAACAAACAAGTAAACAAAAACCAACAAAAAAACCCAACCCTGAAATATTTGTTCTTATTTTAAAATTGTATCTGTAAACATATATTCAGACAAGGAAGCTCTGAGTAAGCACCATAGTCTAGGGAAAGTCGGTAATGTATTACAGTGAATTTTTAGCAAATCCTGGAGCATGATGTCAGAGTTATTCCTGCAAGAGTTTGTCAAAAGCTCCTTGTTTGGATTGTCTGTCCAGAGAACACTGAAGATATGAGCATGTTATCCCATTTTCTGAGACAGTAAAATAATATTTACAATTTTCAATGGAGAGAACTTTAGTAATATTGAAGGTACGCTACAGTTGATACTGTAAGTAGATTTTTTTTGTCCCCTATATTTACTGGCCTTCCTTTCCTGCTGGATAAGATTGTGGCTTTTCAGCATTTGCTGCCTTAGCAGAACACAAACAGAATTTTCAGAAATCTCATCTCTGAAGTAGTTTATTTCCTGGGGCACAAAGACACAAGCAAGAGCTACAACTAAGGAAAGAACGTGGTGTTCACTGCTTTTTCCTGAATTTCCCTCTTCTTCTGGCTACCTCCTGGGGTGCATGAGGCTTTCTCATTGCTCTAGGAACCCCAGCCTGCAACTAACTCTCTGGAGTACACTTACTCCCCATAGGCTGTAGTTCGTTATTCTTCAGCCTCTCTTACTCCAGTTTTTCCAGAGGTTCTCGGGATTCACTCAGAACTTGCCATACAACTTGGATATAGGTCTGTGAGATGGGTTTCTCCATCTGGGACCTTTTGCTAGATGGTAAGCATCAAGGTGAGTGAGCGTCAGTGGTCAGTCAGGGCACAGTAGGGGTCCAACTGTCCACAGCTGGTCAGAGACTTCCGTATGTACTGTCACTCATTAAATATGTAGTACTGTGCATTCCTCTGGCTTGATACTATCAGTTTTGTGTTGCCATGCGTTTTCTGCATAGTACAATTAAAACAATTAAGCTTGAGCATGCATACAAGTCCTAGTCCATATTTTCACAGTATTTGCTTCATGTTATGTATCTTCAGATGCAGAATTTGAATATTTTCAGCTGTTCCTCCCACTGTATACAATGTCATGTCTTTTTTGATAGTAGTTTGGACTAAGAAGTCTTGCTTGCTTTTCTAGCGTCTGAGTCACATTTACAACCTGCACCTTAAATGTGTTACATGGCTATAATATCTAGCTTTGTATTTTTCAGGCCTGGGTAGCATTCCTTTGACCTGTCAGTGGTATTTTCCCCACTTCTGTCTTTGTACTCATTAAAAGGGAAGAAAAATCACAATAGCCTCCCATCCTACCCTCAAGTCCTCCAAACCCTTTAATGGGTTTAAGTTGGTATTTTTTTATTGCAAAGGACCGCACTAAAATGCTGTGTATATGCTTCCTCTCATTTGCAAAAAGTTGTGCACAATTTACTCAGTAAAATTAGACTGTTTTGATATGATAAAATGATGACAAACAAATATCATTGAATATCATCAGCCATAAAATAGGCATAAAAATCAGTACTGATGATTTTGTTAAGTGATTCCTGTAGATAAAGACAACCTCTTGTCATGAGTGTCGTCTTGGCAAAATGTGAACACTTAACTGCTGTCATAAATGACTGTTCCAAATTCATCAGTGTCTTAAATGTGAACACAACCCTATATGTCTTGAAATAATTAGGAGAATTTGCTACACTAAAAAGTTGTTTTACTTGGCTAGTTACAGGAAACTACATACATGACTTCTTTGTTTTAATTCTTTTTCAGCCTTAATATGTATTTTTAAAATAGTCATATTTGAATTAGACTGCAAATGGAGTACTGATATATTTTATATTACTTAAAGAAACGTGTTCTTATTGCTTTAATTTCATTTAAATGAACTTGCTCTAAATGAGATAGGCAGTTCATAAGTAAAACTGCTGTAAAGTCAAGTAAGGAGTTGGTTATGTACTATATTTTAGTGATGACTCTGTAAATCATGGTGTTTACTTTAATGTAGGTTATAATTTCTTCGCAGTCAAGTATATAAAGTGTGCTCAGTCTGCAGGCATTCTGTAAACAACAGAAATACAGTAGCGCTTTTAGCTGTAACAGCCACATTTGCTGGGCACTGTTATCGGTAAGCAATGCTGCCTCCCAAAGTAATCCACGGAAATCGCACTTCATCTTTCACAGTCGTGTCTGGTGGTCTCTGTTGGCATTCATAACCTTCCGGACTTTTTCAGTATTTGGCAATGCATCTCTTTAGTATAGCTCTCAATGATACTAAGATATAGAAAATAACATTTTCAGAAGAGGGATCTAATAAAATGCATATATAGGAAGGTAGTTTTTTATAGCGATGGTAAATCTTGGGAAGATGACTGTTGCACTAAAACAGGTAATTCGGTTGACTTTTGCATCAATTTCAGCACACAAGTTTAGAAGACCAAACCAGCATTTTGTTTTCTTGGCTTCTAGGCTCTCCTCTCCCACATTTAATGTTTTATGTTTGTTCATATGGTAAATAATTAGTTTTTTCATACATTCTTTTTGAAAGAAAGAAATTCTTCAATTACAATCGACATTTTCCTGTTTATGTACAAATTACTCTTGGAAAAAAAAATCGATTTGGCTCTATTATATTGACATAAAGTTATTGGATAAGGAGAACTTAGCTAAGAACTTCTAAAAAAACTTTCTCCAAAAGCATTTGCCACAGTCATTAGATTAGTTTTATAATATGACTGTCCCTTGCATTTTTGGATACTCAACATAATTAAGTAAAATTTAGCATCTGGAAAGAAAAAAAAAAAAGCCTGCAGACAAGCCTCATAGCTGCCATCTAAATGCACAAGCTGTCCTGTTGATACACTTTGAAAGAACAAAATGAGGAGACCCCTGATGGTGTAGAGCAGTTAAAACTCTGGTAAGAGCTTCATGCCAGAAGCAAAATAGGTGCAGGCTGAAGAGCACTTTTTATGTCCCTGGTGCCTGAATTTGAAAATATGCTGCCTTTTTCATGTGCAATTATTGTTTAAAAGAGCAGTTTGATACCAACATTATATAGTCATAGTCTGTTCCTTGATGCACAGGAGGATTCCAGAATCCAGATGCTGCTTTATCTGCTTTTATGCATATGTACAAGCATTTATAAGTGTCATACTAAGACCTGGCCAATCCAGTCTAATAGTAATAGTTTTTAGGTTTCCACCGGTTAAAGTGGGAGCTGAAGCTGAAATAAGACTTAACAGACTGGCTGCTGTAATATTAATGTTAATTAAAGTCAATTTAAAATAATTTCTCATTTATATAGGGCTGTTTAAAAGATACTTAGAGTGAACATAAATCCAGGTTATTGAATGTGTGTAGCTTGCCAGTTATCAGCTCGATCTTAGGTTATACTTGAAAAAAATATTTGGGTGCTAATTAATTTGATTCAAAAGACTTTAAAACACATCAAAGGGAAATTAACTATATAATTAAGGCTCCAGGTTATCTACCTTTAGAACCTTGGTTTGGGTTTGGGTTGGGGTTTTTTTGGGGGGTGGGGGGGTGGAGAAGGGATGATGGGAGTGGTATTTTCAAATAAAAGCAAAGTTATAAAGATGTGTTCAATGTTCAGCATTCCGTAACATCTTTCTTAATAGGTACTTGTATAAGTTAGCCTAAGTCCATTCATGTAACTTGACAAAACTGTTTCAGAGAACACAAAATAATTCTAAGCGAAACAAGCATGTACCTGAGGAGAAAATCTAACAGAGTTAGGAACAATGCCAAATTCTTTGAATTTCTAACACATGTTGCCTTTTGTCCTCGTGCTGAAAAAATGTTATCTGTAATGTAAGAGTAAGATATTATAAAGAAACCTGGGTAAGCAGATGTGTTTGCATGTATACTTAAAGAGATAATATGCCATGCATGATGATGGACATGAGGTCAATTGCTGAGTGCAATCATACATGGACAAATCACAGCACGTCAGTCTCTGGAGGGCTGTGTTGTGAATATAGAAGACAAATTGTGCCCTCAGGAAAGGAATATATTGGCTTGTTTGATCTGACTTCTGAAGTCTGCCTGAGAATCAGATTTAGTAAGGCGGCTTCTGCTGGTTCTGAATCAGCTTTTGCTGCTGGTAATGTTGTCTGATAAAACAAACAGGTCACCCAGAGAGGTTGTGGAATCTCCATCTTTGAAAATATTCAAAACCCAGCTGGAGACAGCCCTAAGAAACCTGCTCTCGCTGACTGTGCTTTGGGCACAGGGGTTTGACTAGGCAATCTTGAGAGGCCTCTGACAACTTCAGCTATTCTGTGATTCAGTGGAAACAGGGAAGAAGCTTTATGAGGCTTAGAATTTTCCAAGTAAATAGCTAACTTTGTGTTATCAATTCTTTTTTTTCTTTAAGATCGGAAGTTTTCTGAGAATTTACAGTATTCATACGAAACAAGGAAGTGCTGACAATGAACATGTCTCACATATAGAATTTCATCTTCATGGTGGCACCTGTTACGGTCGAGGAATAGGAGTCTTACCAGAAAGTAACCTGGATGTTAAGGAACTAAAATCGTAAGTTCTATATCTAGTTTTCTGTTCTAGATGATTCTGGAAAACTGTAGGCTAATGTATCATCTGTACAGTTTAGAATTGTAGATGTGTTAAGAACCAGAAACTCTGGAACAGAGTATGTCTTTAGCACTGCTGAGATGAAGAGTAAGTATTTGGAGGGTTATGTAAATAAAGCTAATTTTTCAAATTTAAAATACAGTAGGGATTAAGATATCTATTTTATAGTTGTGTAATAATAAGGCCTGGCCACATTAACATACTTACTATGTTTTATAGTGAAATATAATCTTTTAAAGATAAAATCTATGGTTAAGCAAATAAATTGAGCACGTTTTCAGCATGTGCATATGTGTTACTTGGAAATCGTGAGATTTAAAGATGTTCAAAATTAAGCATATAATATAAATGCTTTACTAAGCTGTGTTAGATGTGTAAGGAATCATAGAATTGTTTAGGTTGAAAAAGACCTTTGACATCATCGAGTCCAACTGTTAACTTAGCACTGCCAAGTCCACCACTAAACCATGTCCCTAAGCACCACATGTACACGGCTTTTAAATACCTCTAGTGATGGTGACTCTGCCACTTCCCTGGCCAGCCTGTTCCAATG
>NW_009598508.1:18557-19312 GCF_000690535.1 Cariama cristata | reverse complement strand
CCCACACTGGGGCTGCTGCTCCCCACACCGAGGAGCGGAAAGCCTGGCACCGGTGCCTGCCGCGCTCTGCCAGCAGTGTCCGCAGATGGCACGTGGCCACCCCGCACCCCTGGGGAGCCCAGGCCAAGCTTTGGGAGAGCGAACGGGGCTCGAGCTGAGATCACCTTTTAACGCTATCTATTAGGATAATAAAAGGCTGCATTTTTTGTGGTAAAATTCAGCATAAAAAGCACGCATCATTAAATATGGAAATCCAGAATTTTATTAGCAATCTGCTAGATCTGAACTGACGCCAATTAAACAAAAAAGATATCATTTATAAAAAGGCAGAGTTCAAGTTGTATTAAATATGAAATGCAATTTTCTGCTGGTTGTGATTTATTACCGTTGGTACATTGTTCAAAGAAGCATGTTATATTTCAATAGAGAAATATTGTTTATTCATTAATATTTTAAAACTTGCTTATTGCTGTGTATGACTCTCCTGCAGAATGAAACTTATGATTTAAAACATGAATTAATAAACACATTTGAAAGTGTTAGACAATATCATAACTGCTCATTTTTCATTTTACTGAGAGTGTATTAAAGTTTTATAATTCTATGTGTACTATTATTTTCCAAATAAAGATATGGACTCTAAATTACTAATTTCAGGTAAAGATGAGAGAAAGCAATAACATATGTTGGGAATCAGTCACTATGTCATGCTAATACGGGCTCGGTACTTTTGTTGTTACATTATTCATAAATCT
>NW_009598508.1:17959-18526 GCF_000690535.1 Cariama cristata | reverse complement strand
GCGTCGTGTCCCCCTGCAAGGGTTCCCGGGTGCCCCCAGTGCTTCTCCCTCGGCAGACGGCGAGGGTTCCAGGTACGCCGATGCCGCAGGGATGCGTCGCGCTCTTAATGCAAGGAAACGTTTGATAGAGGCTGACATCCTAAATGAGGCCGAAAATATTTTATACAAAACGTGATAAAGCAATAATGATCTGAGAGGCCTCAGGTTATCTTGGTTATTACCTGCACCCACCGCTTGAATCAGCAGCATTAAGGGGTCCAGACCCAATATGTAGATACCTCTGAACTCATTAGTGCCGAGTACTTTATATAGACTCACCTATCAGTTGCTTGATTTAAACTAACCTTTTTTGTATCTTAAAATCTCTCCTGCTGCAGCCTTGCTGTATTACCATAACAATAACCAGTATTTCAATTTTAAGAACTCATTTTTCCTCAAATAGAAAGTGCCAATCAATTTAAAGAGCAGAAGATGCACGCTGAAGAAACAGGCAGGGCATGTGCTCTGGGCGTCTCGCCCTGCTCCGAGCCCGTTGCACCGGGAAGCGTTTTCCAGCACTGCTCCTCA
>NW_009598508.1:15730-17523 GCF_000690535.1 Cariama cristata | reverse complement strand
CATGGGGGCTGGGGGGGGGCAGGACCCGTGTGCTCTGCACCTCACCTGATTGATGGTGGGGTGGTGGAGAGCGGCTCACACCTGACAGTTAATGTAAATTAACTATTCACTTCTTCGGTGGGCAAAGTGAATCGGCAAACCTTATTACTCCAAGCCAGTCAATTAATTAAAGTTCAGTGCTTAATCAAGTTCCAGTGGTCATACACGGGACACAGGGATTTCTCTCTCCCGAGCACCATGCTCAGAGGTTAAACGAGAAGCACGTGGAAAGGGCAGCGGGTCTGAGCCGCACACCGTGCCCGGCACTCTGCCCGGTTCCTCCTCAAATTAGCCACCCCCTCACCCCCACTGGACTCAAGGCGTGAGCTGGTCTGTCCAGCAGCGCCGGGGCATCTGGCAGGCTCAGCGGTGAGCTCCAGACCGGTGACTTGGCCTTGCCAAGTCTGGCTGCCCGCGGCACTGGGGTGGTGCTAGGAGGGGAGGGAGGCACTGCTGGGCACCGCAGGGGTGCAGGGGGTGGGAGGCATCAGTGCCAGCCCCGAGAGCCCCTCGTCACCCCAGCTCCTCACTGGAGGGGGGCATGCAGGAGGGTTCATGTGGAAACCCATTTTCCCCCCACCATGGCTCAGCAGACAAAGAGTGGCGATAAGACTGGCTCCTGGGACAGAAGAAACGGCTGCAGGACAGAAAGAACTGGGGTCCGTGGGGCACAAAACTGGAGAGGACGGGGCTGGCAGGCACAGGCTGCCCGAGGTGGAGAAAGGAGAAGATACAGCATTGATACTGCAGGCCCCTAGCAGAAAAATATCTTTCAAATAGGCCTGACTGTCCGTTTTAGTAAGTCTCAAGACCATCTATAACTGGGAAGGAGATGCTGTCCAGCGCACACAGGGAGCAGATTCAATTAGGTTTCTCTCCCCAGAACGTGGCATGAGAAGCAATCTCTCTTTTTTGAAGAATGTAATAACAGAGTGCAATGGAAATGCGTCAAAGAGACTCAGAGAACAGGATCCCTGCCTTAAATCTTGAAAAGCAGTCAAGAAAAATATGTTGTTTACCTGAATTTGTTTTTCATAAGGTCTCCCAGTGGATTAATAAACTAACCTTTCGTCTGTGAACACCTGGTCCTACACGCCATCAATAATGCAAGCTTCACCTACTGCATTAATACACACTTAGTGTGGAGAAGCAAATTGCAGAAACCTAACCGAAAGTTACCTGAAAGACTGTACTCATGACAAAGAGGTCACCCAGGGCCTCTGCCCGTCCGTGAGATCATCTGGCTCCAGAAACAGCTGAGCCGGATTGAGCCCCCTTGCCCTGGCCTTACGCCCGTGCTGCCGTGCCCCACTGCCCAGCGGCTGCCACAAATGCAAGTTATAAAGGACTGAAAGGACATTTTAGCTGCAAAATATATCCACAACAAATAATTAAGTCTGGATAACGTTTCTTTACAAGTGCTTTCATTCTTTTTTGCAGCTCGCAGTTGAATGGTGAAACGCTCTGGGGCTGGCCATGAGAAAGGACAGTGGAAATAAAACCTCAAGTTCAGACATCGTCAAATGGTGGAAACATCCCACGCAGAAGTGATGTAGGGCACCGGGTTTACAGCGAGCTTGTGGTGCAGAGAGGAGCCGATTTCTGTGCAGGTCAGAGAAGATGGCTCGATAGCAGAGCCCAAGGCGGGTGCCCGGGCTGGCAGTCGAAGGCTGCGGGCTTCTGCTCGTGCCCCCGTTTCGGCCAACATGCTCACCTGTTTCTGGGGGGCCCATGCCCGGGGGGGGGGCGCGGCC
>NW_009598508.1:12073-15606 GCF_000690535.1 Cariama cristata | reverse complement strand
GGGAGCCCCTGCCCAGCCCCTTGGCACGGCCCTGCCTTCGTGGGGATGTGTGTGGGATGCTAAAAGAGCAAGGAGCCCCAACAGCAGCACAGCGACAGCAGCACACTCCCACTAAGTGAGTCTGTAGGCTCAAGCCTGGCATCCCTTAATTGATTGATAGGCTAGGACTGTCAGCGCTTAAAGAGATAATTCAATTTATAAAATCCTATTAAGTAGTGAAAGATTTTTTGATTGTTGAATTGTTTCCTATGTTATGCAAGTCATTTTGGTCCCTCTCACTTGGAAATCCGCTTCCCATTTGCGAGAGGGCTGGGTAGCCGTTCCTCATGGCCGGTAAATGCTCTGATGCTCAGAGCATGGGCAAGTGCGGGACCTGGGCAGCGAGGGCAGAGGAGATGCCCCAAACCCGTGGTGTCCCAGCATCCTGTGGCATCCTGGCATGCGGGACTGTCCCTGAGGCTTTCCTGGGACTCTCATCTTGGGCACAGGCAGGGGCTCTGGCAGCAACCCCCTCCAGGCACCCCAACCCGCCCCCTCTCCCGCGGGTGTCACTGTGCCGGAGCAGCACCGCAGCCCACGCGGCTGCTGGCAGGGTGTGCCCTGCGTCGGGGTACCCGCACGGCCCCCGCCACCTCGGGTGACCCCCTGGGACACAAAGGCCGGGCGCAGGTAGGAGGCCCCTGGGTTGCCATGTGGCAGCTGAACTTTCTTTTCTATTTTCAGTGTGTGCTCTTTGTTTCCATCCACCACCCCCACACTGATGCAAACTCCCCTCTTCGGTTTGTTTCCATAGAAATCCTCAGCTGTAAATCCTTAAGTAACTTTTTTTATTTATAGTGTGCTATTAATGTCCTTTCAAGCCGAGGACTCCAGGAAATGAAATAATAGAAAAGGCACCACTTTGAAATGCATCCAGGCATTTATTGTTAGTAAGTGAAAAAGTAACATGAGCATTTAAAGAAAATATTGGCAGATAAATTGGGTTTTAAAGAAAATATAATTGCGTATAATTTCTGCTTCATTCAGTTAGATATTTATTGTTTTATTGACTTATTTTCTTTTATTTATAATAAGAAGCTTAAGCTGAAATTTAATTTTGTTGATATAAATATACGTTTTCATAGAAAATTTGGCATTTAAAAATGTTATCTAAGACGTTACTGGCTTTGATAAAAGCACGCAGCTTTTGCAAGGGTTTGTTTTAAATATTTCCAATCTCAGTAAATATGAAGTAGTGTATATAATCATCATTTTCATAACAATTAGCATTATTCTAATTAATGGGCAGGGCTAATGGCAATGCAGCCACGTGGAAAATCAGTGCTTTCTGCATATTTGAGCTCTTCCCACGTTTTTTGCTGAGACCTAGAATTTGAGCGTCTCCTTAGGAAAACCCGACCCCGCGCAGCAGGCTGCCAAGCCTCTGTCCCTTTTGGGGCGAAGGTGAACCTTTTCCCTGCCGTGGGCTGGGGACGAAGGTCTCATTTTCCTAGCAGCCAGACAGACTGAATCGGCAGCACCATCGGAGGCAGACGCTTTCCATTAATCTTCATGGAGAGGGTCAGCCATCAGGAGATGTCACCAGGAGGCTGCGGTGCCACCGCTGCCTGTGGGGCACGCTCCCGGGGTCTTGGTGGCTGGGACCGTGCAGCGACAGCCCCGCAGAGCAGCACTGGGCTCCCGGCAGTGCCCATGTCTGCCCGGCCACGTGAGGTGTCCGCTCTGGAAGTGGCTGCTTTTAATATGGGCAAATTCCAGACACAGACGTCGAGGGACCCGCGGAGCAGCTCAGAGCCGGGGGGGCTCCGCTGTTGGGCGTCCCTCTTTTCTGCTGCCAGGCGGGCAACGACGCGTCCCCAGTGCTCTCGGGCATTGCCACGACTTTCCTGCAGGTCAGTAATTCTGAGTCGCTGGAGCCTCCAGCAGCGCAGCCTCTGCCTGAGCCACGGGCACCGTGTGACCCGGTGCCAGACTGCCTGGGGACCTCCCATTTTGTTTCGGCCGGGCGCCAGTGCGGTGTCTCCCTCAGCCAGCAGTGCCCTTTGATGGGGTGGCAGCACCCAAACACCACCGCATGCTCTTCTGCACAGCCAACACAGCCATTGCCCTGGCAACGGGTTTTCCAAACTCTCCTCCAGTGACGAGCAACCCTGGTCACGTGCTGGCCTGTGCTGATGGGACACGGGGATCCACTCCCCAGGAACCGCCGTGGGATGGGGACACTGGTGCTTGCCAGAGCTGCTGCCCTGCCACCGCTGCCCAGGTGCTGGCAGGCTGGGCTGGTTGCTACCGGTATCAGGAGGACTCAGTGTTTTTCAGGGTGTCGTGATCTCTCCTGTGCCCTGCGGGATGCAGCAGCCTGACACCCAGGTGAGCAATGGGCTGCGTTCAAGCCGAGGGCTCCCAAAGGCAGCAGGGAGAGTTCGAGTCCCTTCCCCTGCCTTCCCTAGCCCCGCTGATGGGATGACCACGCACTGTGCCAGGGTGGGGGACCTTTTCTCCATGTAAGCACTCGGTCATTAGGGCCGAGAACAGCCCAACTCGTAACAGGGATGCCGCCAAACGACCTCCAGATGGTAATGGCTTTTGGATTCAAACCAGCGCTCCAGAGGTGAAAGGCTGCGTGCTTCATTACTAACCCCCTGCGTCACCCGGTTCCCCTGAAATATGTCATGCACACTTCAAAACTTTCCGTTTTTATAGGCAGATTTAACTGCTGCACATAACAGCTTATATCAACAACATGTGAAAAAAATGTCCTACGAAGAACAGGCCTGAAATAGTAAATATTTAACAGGTCCTTTCTGTCCTTTCCTTACGCGTATTAAAATAATTAGTTTAACAAAGAGGACTTTGTTCCCCTGTGTTTGAGCCACGACGGTGTCTGGTGCAACAGTACAGCTGTAATTCAGTCTCGGGGTTTTGCTGGCATTTATACACACTGCTTTGAGCTGCTCTCCCAGTTTATAGTGTCAGCAGAACATCTTGATTGAATTACAGCCTTGCGTTCAGTTAGGAGCCATGTATTATTCTAGATGCAGTTGGGTTGCAGGTATCTGTCTTTGCTTATTTGGGGAGATAGACCCTCAGGAAAATCGGGAGACCAGATGTGGGACGGGTGCTGCCGGCCCTGGTGCCGTGTGGCAGAGAGCCCCAATGTGCCTGTCGCACCCGTAGTGGCTTCGGGCAGGCAGGAGGGCGGCAGCTCACCCCGGCTGCCGGACAGCGGCCGTGAGCCCCTGCCCCGGCAGCCCCCAGTGCCCCGCACCCTCTGGGCACGGGGGATCAGTGCCAGAACTTGGTGGCCCTGCCTGGTGTCCTTTCCTCCCACCGCTGGTCCCAGCCTCCTAAATCTGCCTGCTCAGGGCAGGCTTTGAAAGTAAGTGTCAAACAGCAGGTTTCTCACCACCCTGTTGTGCGCATTGGTTTTCCTCCAGCCAGCCTGGAGTTCAGGCCCTTCCGAGCCGTGCGCTGGAGCTGCGGCAACACGTGCAAAGGAGGTTTGGTGGGTGAGCCTGGCGGCGGGGGCGGGC